>NW_021703779.1:123122304-123127308 GCF_005190385.1 Monodon monoceros
GTGTGTGTGTGTGTGTGTGTGTGTGTGTGTGTGTGTGTGTGTGTGTGATTTTTTAAATTGAACTATAGCACAATAAAATTCACAGGTCTTAGGTGTTCAGTTCAATTTTTGACAATTGCATGCACCCAGGTGACTACCACCCCAAACAAGATACAGACCTGTTCTGCCCAACAGCAATCAAAGCAAACCACATGTGTCATTTAGAATTTTCTAGTAGCCACGTGAGAAAAAGTAAGATATAGGTGAAATTAATTTTGATACTCTATTTTGAACCCAGTGTATTTAAAACATTATTATTCCAACAGAAAATTAATGTAGAAATTATAATAAGAAATTTTACACTTTTTTGGTGACAAGTCTTTGAAACTTGATATATAGTTTATGCTTATAACACATCTCAATTAGGATGCTAATTTTTAAAAAATTGTATTAAAATACACATAGCATAAAATTTGTTGTGACCTTCTCTGAAAGGGGTATAGTCAAGTTCTGGAGCTGAGTGAATAGGGGCTGCTCAAACAGAATGCTCTCCCTGGATTTCCATTTTCCAGTGACACTGAATTTGGAATCCTGTGGACAAGAGGCAGACAGGTCCCTTCTGTGACGTGATCTGAAGACCCAAACTGTACCTGAGCTTCAAACTGTTGTTGTCCGTCCTCACCCCTCAGTTTCCTTCCACCGATATTCCTGAGTGCTTCGTAAGCGCAGGGCATCTACAGAAAACTGGCAAGAGAAAAACAGTGACATTGTCCTGGCCCTGGAGCAGCTCACAACCCAGTGGAAGAGGATACTTCCAAGCACCATTTCAGAGAAATATGACATAGCCCTTGGGTTACAGGAAACTTCTGGAAGATGAGGCCTAACCTTTAAAGCATGGTTAGAAGTTGACGAGGCAAAGGGACCAGCAGAAAGAACAGGGACTAAGAATGAATAGAGCACGAGTTAATAGTCAGGCTGATGGCCAGCTCCACCATTTACCGGCTGTGTCACCTTGGGCCAATTGCTTCACATCTCTGGGCCTCTTTTCCATCATCTATAAAACAGTGATAATGATACTTACCTACCAGAGGTGTCAAAAAAAGTGTATTGCAGTGATGGCTCATTCATTCATTCGTTTGTTCAGCAGATACTTTAAAACACCCACCCTGTGCCAGGTGCTAGGCTAGTTGCTAGGGATACTGCAGCGTGGTCTGCAGGCTCCCAAAGCTCCATATCTGTATGAGGGGTTTAGTGAGCAGTAGCTGTTTTCTTAGGAGGAGAGGCAGACCTGAGAAATGCCATGGGCTGTTGGGGAAGAGTGAGAGGTGTAAGTCAAGTTTACATGTGCCTAGTGTATGTGTGGGCTGGGGATGAGTGGAGGGAGATAAGATTGGAGGGGTAGAATGGGGACCCCCTCGCAGTCTCACTCCTACTGAAAACATTTTGAAAATCCTCTTCAGTATTTACCAATATTTGGGATTATTCAAGTATTTAAATAAAACCGGAATAGACTGGTCGCTTGTTGGGTTGAATTTGCATTTACCACATTTTACCGTCCTGACTTCAGACTCTGTGAGATTAGGGGCCACGCCGTATCTCAGTCTTTCACCCCATTTCTGTACTGAGTCCTTTTGCAGTTCTGCTCAGGCTTCAGTTTTTTATTGACTTCACTGAATGCGTAACCCCTGGCACCAGGCCTGGCACACGATTTTTGCTCCATAGATGTGTGTTGAGTGGCTAGATGGGCAAATGGGTGGACTGGTGCCTGCGAGCATCGGCAGAATGAGTGCAGCTCTTCCAGGGCGCTCCCCTGAGTCAACCCCTGCAGAGGCGAGGCATCTTGCTGCCCAACAAAAGGAGCCTTGACCCAGAAGTTAAGATATCTGGATTCTAGCCCTTTTTCTGCCCTTCATTTGCTTCATGACCTTGGGCAGGTCACTTAACGCCTCTGTGCCTGTTGCCCAACCTGCAAGTTAATGGGTTCGCCTCCATGACCTCTGGGATCTCGTTTCACATTCCATGATCACCTGGCTTCTAGGGTTCATTTCTTTCACTGTTCCAGCCTCTGTCCCCCACACATTGTGTGAGCTGCTCACTACCCTGCAGTTCGGGGAACTGAACTCACACCAGTTAAAAACAGGGCACATTAACAAGAGTTTTGGTGGAGATGTCTGACTCCATTGTTGCTACAAAAGGTAGTGAAAGGGCAGCGAGAGGATTCCAGTCTCTTTTGGAACCTGTGTTTGGTTCTTTGTCTTCTCATCACCCACCCACTGAGTACTTGATCATTGCTGTGCATGATGAAGAGGAAGAATTAACCCTCATCTGACCTGTATTTAAAAATACACATTCATATTGTCCTAGCCCTAGACTGAGTCTAAGTTCTGCCCTGATAAGGCAGTTTCGACCACCTTTTCCATCTATAACGTCTTCTGCTTCCTGATTGGAGCACCAGACTTGGATTTGTCGAGATATGCCCTTCAGCAAGATTGGCATTTCTTTTGGGGGACAGTGACTGTTTAATCCCCCAGCACTGGGGAGATGAGCATGGAGAAAGAACCGCCAAACATAAAGATGACAGCAGCCAATGACTTTGGTGTCCCATCCCAGTCAGTCCTCCCATACAAAAGTAACATCACCAAAATAAAAATAAAAGTCTTTCTGCATATGTAAGAGGCTGCATTTTCATCCCTGGAATATTCATTCAGTTTTTATGCATCAAATTATGCACATACCAATAACCTTCTAATTTATGGATGCTTGCTGTTAGGTTTTGTTTAAATGAGTTCCTTCCAAAAGGAACCGGCTTCTGTTCTGAAAAAATGAATAAACCACACAAGGTGAACTTTCCTACAACTGATTTTCTGCGTGGAGTTTCCAGGGTGTGATTTAGACATAGCTGTGGTGGTTTATGAGCATAGAAAGTGTAGGAGGCTACACGGATGTACCCGTGAGTGACTGGAAGCCAGAGGGCAGAGGGAGAGATCCAGGGGGTGGGGATTTCAGCTCAGTTTCACATCTCTACCCTAAGGCATTAGATACTGCTAGTTCTTCAAAAGCCAAAGATTTGTTTTCCAGAAGAAATTCTGATTTGATTAAGATATTGCTTGCAGACCTAATGTTCCCTTAGCAAATCATGCCTACATCCATGATTGGAAATAAACTGCATGTTATCTAAGCATAAAAAAGCCACATGATTTGGAACTATTCTACAGAAGTAACATTTAGTGTAATTACAGTACATTTAGATTAATTACAGCGCTGGTTCTGGGCGCCACCATACTTAAGGTCATATCAGCATTTTCGTTATTAACCCTGTGTGGAAGAAGTTTCCTCTTAAAAATATTTGCGTTCTGTAGCTGGCTGGATCAAAATTGAATGGCCTTTCCACTTTTAGGGTAACTTTAAAAAGATATGATTTCAGAGGGATTATTATTGCTAAGATTGCTGTTTTTGTATAAACGCTCAAAATAGGCAGAGAATCATTTTCAAAAAGTGGAAATGGTCACAGCGTTTCATTAGGAAATAGACTTGCTATAAATGGCTGTAGGCTTCCTACCGTTGACCAGAAAGTGGCTGCAATTTAACAACCATGTCCAAAACAGCAGTACCCATCCAACGTGTCTTTGTGAGTGACTTTTGGAATCTGTGCGTCATTCTTTCTGAATATCATTCTAGCCCTCAGGTTTTTATCTCTTGAGAGCAATGGTGTTTGTTTGTTTGTTTGTTTGTTTTCTTTTTCCTGAAACAACCAAAAGTCATTTGGAGCCAGATTTGGTGAGTAGGGAGGCTGAAGGATGAAATAGCTGTGCCTGGAAAATAATGAGCCTCATTTTCATGCCTGGTTCATAACTGTAGCTGAAGGTAATTCCCTCAGAGGAATTCCAAACTCGGTTGAGCAATGTCTGTCTCCTTGAAAACAGGGTACAGTTTCCTCATGGCGCTGCTTCGAAGGTGCCGGCATTCATTTGAATGTCAAATGTCTGCTAGTTTGTTATCTGAAGAGTCTCATTATTTTATGGTTCTACTCCATTTAAATAAAATGAGGTTTCTTAAAAATTCTAAGCTATTGACTGTAATGACACTAAAACTCATTCTGACCTGTTGTATATGTTAAGAACAGTCCCTAAAACGTATCTTGATATAAATGAATGTAAATATTCTCAAAAATATCTGTTGATAGTAATAGCTAGCATTTTGTTGAATATTTACCGTGCGTCAGGCAGTGTGTTTGCTATGCTTTCACTCATTCACCCATGATTTTTTGAGAACCTTAGGCACCCATCTTTTCAAAAGGTGCCGAGATTAAGTAACTTGCCCAAGGTTCAGAGCTCGTAAAGGGATGAGGTGAGATTTGAACTCAGGCTGATCTGATATTTCACCCCATCCGATGCTTCACTGCCTTTGATAAACACATGGGTCTTGGGTAGAGTTGTAGATTACTGGTCCCCAGCATTCTAGCTGTTCTCTTGGAGGATGAAGGGAAAAATCAGGGCTGTTCAAGCAAGTTTTACAGAGCAAGTTGTAGTAAATGAATAAAAGAATCCGTGCAAGAGCAGTGATTCTGTCAAGCCCTCACCTGGTTTGATTTTTCCTTTCCCTTTCTATTTGCCCTGCTAGGTTCTAGTTCACCTTTTCCTGGTAGAGTTGTGTGCAGGTGAGTAGTTCTTGTCAGGAACAAATGATGCCATAAATCTGGACTGGAATCAATGAGGTTACGAGCCCTAAGAGTGAGAGGCAGTTTTGTGGGCCTCAGTGTTTTCCCTGCTCACCATGCTGTATCTTTGAAGCCAGAAGCCATAGAGGCTCATTCAGAGACCTATATATATATATAGCGGCTCTGTCACCAAGCTGGGTTCCCAATGCCCACCTTTCCCTTTTAAACAAGAGGAATATTTAGAAGAAATAATAGAGAGCACGTATGCTCTCATGTCTGTCTCCAGACGTGTAAGAAAAGAAACGGAAAAGGATGTGCTAAACAAAACCACCTCTTGGTAATAACACTGTAATGTAAAAATTATAGCC
>NW_021703779.1:123127408-123128034 GCF_005190385.1 Monodon monoceros
TGGAACATTTTTTCCTTTTGCCTCAGGCTCCAATGTCCCTGAGAACAGTACCATTACTGATCCTGTCTGCATTTAAAAATTAGATTTTTTCATTGTGGATCTTTTTTTAATTTTGATTTTTTACGAAGACCCCATTAAAATATTATTTGTCTTGATGACTGAATTTTTGGTGCCACCTGAAATGATGGGCTGGGGTGTCTGACCTGCCTCACCCTAGTCGTAGCCCTTCCCTAAGCCAAGCAATCTACGTGATGAGGGGGTAGACAATCAGTCCATTTTGCCACCCAGTCGACTAGAACAGACCAACTCGAACTGCCAGACCAACTTCCCCGGCATTACCTAAAACATTCAGAGTCATACCTGTTTTCTTCAAGTGGAAACCTCACTGGTCACTCCCATTTTCCCTCTATTATCTAGCACACAGAAGGCACCAAGAACTGAGCACACAGAATTCGACAGGCAGCCCCCTGGCCTACCAGCTCCCGGGATTTCTGGTGTCTGTCAATGGCTCTCCTCTAAGTGAAGTCAGTACTTCAGAAAAAATGGCCATCCCCACTCATCAGAGCGCTATTTGCCTCCCTTTTACTAAAGTAATGCATTTGGCACCGGTAAATAAGTTCCCCTTA
>NW_021703779.1:123128344-123152486 GCF_005190385.1 Monodon monoceros
GCACCTCTCAACACCAGTCCAACCTACTCTACCCCCCTCCCCCCGTACCTATCCCCCCCCCCCTCCTCCCAGGCTTCTTAGCAGTTTACCTCTGGGCTTCCCCGGTGCTTTCTGCAGCTCTGCTGACAGCGCTTGCCATGCTTGTCTGTCATTGTTTGTTTGCAGTATCTACCTCTTCTGGAGCGCTATGGCTTCCTTGAGGAGCAAGCCCACATCTTAGGCTCTTTGTATCCACTATGCCAGCCAGACATTCAGTAGGTACTCAGAAATATTTGCTGGTTGTTAAAAACAACAACCAAGTGCGTAAAGGAGTTCAATGAATAAGTGAAATTAACCTCTGAGTCTTTTAGAACTTGATCCGCGGGTTGACGTTTTCCAGTTGTTCCTAACCACACCGCTGGGTCCGTAGGGACCCTGGTTGGGAAACACAAGTGCCACAGAGGGAACTGCTTCTAGAGACTCTCCCTCCTGAGGGCACGCAGGGAGTCAGGTCCGCCAAGTGGGTGATGACGTGCCCTCGGTGACCCTGTCCCTGCACCCATTTTGCTTCACGGCCTGTGCAGAACCCCAGAAGGATTCAGTCCCAGCTCAGCAAAGCCTCGGGGCAGAGGATGGTTTGCCGAAGGGCAGCGTTCAGCGGGCACTTCCAGAAGCCCTCCTGGCTTTCTCCTGGGGCCCGGGCCCTGCCTCGCCTCTGCCTCGGGACCCTGGGGTGGGGGGCACTTCCCCACCGTGCCAGGCACTGCCAGTGCCCCGGCTCGCCCCGCTGAACCAGAACCTCCAGGGGGTGATGCCCTGATCCTCAAGGGCCACGGAATACTCCAGAACACGTGGGAATCTTGCCTGAGGGTTCTGTGTGGCCAAGCTTTGGGGGGCTGCCTTACTTTCTTAGAGAGCCACGGTCTTTAACATATTTTTATGACAGTGGCTCAATGGCGAGTTGCCCTTAACTGAGCTGGTTCACCCTAGGGCACCCACTAAAAGAAAAAAAAAAAGGTGGAGCAAACTATACAATACGCATGATCACTTCAAATCAGAGACGCAAAAGTCAGTATTGAAATGGCCCCTTGCACGTGGAGCTCATGTGATTAAAATTCAGGGTCCATGAGTTTTAATCCTAGTTGTAGACACTGGGAAATTATTGAACTTACTTATGGGAAAATGTTAATGAAAGTGGTGAGTTCCCCAGCCTCCAGTATTGTTAATTTTTTAGCAATTTAAGACAACACGGTCATGCCAGCTCATGACAGCGTGGCTCTGTCTACATGATGTTGAATCTGTCTACCTGACTGATTTCTTTTTTAACCGCATCTAATCAATTGGCAGGTTGCTTTGGCATCATGTAGACACAGCCAGTGCTGTCCTGGGGGCTGTGTATTGATTTAGTGTTCAGAAGTCTTGGCTGAATGGTGAGTAAAAGACATGCAACGCTAGAATACAAACCCATGGACACAACGGAGAGTCAGCTGCTCAGAGTCTTGCGAAGTCCCTCAGGAAAGCAGCGCCTTCGGGGTATCTCCCCTGGGCTCCTTGACTCATGCAAGCAACTCTCAGAAAGAGCCCAAGCCTCACTCATCCTCACAGGTAACAGGCCACCAATGGGCTGGAGCCCTGTCCTCTCACTTGAGTCAAAAGAACAACCTGTCTCCCATGCTCCCTTCCCTGTCCCAAGCCCTATCTAGGCAACCAAAGCTACAGACAGGCCAACTCAATCATTCAAGAAAAACGAACCTGAAAACAACTGCACTCAGGTCGAAGGTGATTTCATTGCTATTCCCAAGAATAGTAGATACCACACTTCCTCCCTCCCTTTCCTCTCTCCCATCCCCTTCCCTCCCTCTCTCCTTTCCCTTCCTTCCCCACTTCTTGCAAGGGATCCACTAAACGCTAGGCCCTGAGCTAGGTGCTGAGGGGCCAGTAGGGAACTCGGTGCCAGTTTTCACAGAGCTTACATTCTAATTGGAGTGGGCAGATGTGAAAAAATCAGCAGTCTCATTTTTGACTGCAGTAAGTGATTTGAAGGAAGTCAAATCGGATGACGTGATGCAGTTACAGAAGTGGAAGAGGCCGAGTTTAGCCTGGGTGGTCTGAGAAGGCGCTGGTTGAGCTGAGACCGGAACAACGAGAAGAAGCTGGTGAAGCGAGTATCTCGGGGAAGCTATTCAAGGAGATAGCAGCGGAATACAAAAGGCCCTGAGGCAGGGGCATGCTTGGCTTGTTCAAGGAACAAAATGAGCCTTGTTAAGGAGGGTAACCTTACAGGGGCTGAGGTCATGGAGGTACGCAAGGACCAGATCAGTGGGTACTTCAGAGGCTGAGAGGAGCAAGTTGAATTGTATCCCACTTGCAGTGGGAAGCCATTGGAGGAGCTGAAGTGGGGCAAGTCATGATCTGATTTACACGTTACAATGGCACCTTCGGAGAACAAACCGTAGGGAGGTGAAGAAGGAGGCGAGGGAGGCCAGCTCTTGGGGCCGTTGCAGTGGGGCAGGCGAGCGATGACGTGCATGGATGGAGAGAAGTGAGTGGATGCACGAGATATGTCGGAGGTGGAGTCAAAAATAGTTGCTGATGGAGCCAGAGTGTGTATGTGGCGGGGAGAGGGTGAGTGAAAGGGAGGAATTGAGCGTGTCCTCTCAATTTTTGTCTTGAGTGGCCAGGCAGATCGTGGCGCTTTATGTCTATGTAACTAGAGTCTCTTGAAATGGTTTTTCTAAAACAAAGGACTAGTCTTTGCCAAAGAATGATTGAAGTTTTATCTTTGGTGAGACAAGAGCAAAATAAAACTGCAGCATGCCACTGGGAACCTTTTACTCCCCATTCCATATACTCATTTGTAAGCTTGCAAACGTCTTGGGACTGAATTTCAGCCTGGGCTGTCTCCCCAGCGGGACTGTGAACTCCTTGAAGGTAGACAGGGCACTCTATCTTATTCCTTCTGGTGCATCTAGTGTCAAAGTCAGTGTCTGGCACATGACAGGTGTTTGGTAAATACTCGGAGAAAGGAAGGAAGGAAAGACAACGGACCCTCTTTAGAACTTGTCTACCCTTTATTTTCAAAGGTTAACCGGAAAATGAAGGGGGTACAAAAAAGGAAATAACGTAAGGGAATCTCTGCAGCGTGAGAAGGAAACCTCAATATACCCAGAAAGGAAAAATACGATAGAACAACAAATATGCTGTAAATAACATCTCCCTCACTGTGGAAAGATTTAATAAATCTACAGCGGCACTTTCCCGTCTGGCAACGTCACAGTGTTTAGGACTAAATTTCAACTCTATTTGATCATTTGAATTCAATCCCAGATACGTTTTAAATATATCTTTTGTTCATGTCTAAGACACTTTGGATGACAGATATACTATCATTAGACTGTATTCAGTAACTAATAAAGAAATTATTAAGAAAGTGAAGTCCAAAATGCCTATGTAACTATGGAGGAGCTGCCTCATTCATTTGATATAAGAGAGGCAATGAACTGTCTGGAAGAAAGGTATTTTCCTCCAAAGCCTTTGGTAGTTCCTTCCTGATTAGAGAAAAAAGCATCAGGATTACTCAGTGTACTACTTTGGAGGCATCTTGATGTGGCCTTATCTGCCTTTTCTCAGCACACCTTATGCTCTGCCTTTTTTTTTTTTTTTTTTAAATTTATTTTTATTTATTTATTTTTTGGCGGCTCGCGGGCCTCTCACTGTTGTGGCCTCTCCCATTGCGGAGCACAGGCTCCGGACGCGCAGGCTCAGCGGCCATGGCTCACGGGCGCAGCCGCTCCGCGCCATGTGGGATCTTCCTGGACCGGGGCACGAACCCGCGTCCCCTGCATCGGCAGGCGGACTCTCAACCACTGCGTCACCAGGGAAGCCCTGCTCTGCCATTTTACACCATTTAACATTTGTAATTACTTATTCTTCCTTCTTTCCTTCCTCACCTGTGCCTTTACTCTTACTCTTCCAGTGGTCAGGAAGAGATCTCCTTCACCTTCTCCATCACCAGTACCCTAACTATTCTTCAAGTTCAGCTCAAGTGCAACCTTCTCTAAGCAGCCTTCTTGGATTTCTCCAGGGTGACTTTATACGTTCCTCTATGTTTCCTCTGGTTTATGTTATGTTCAGAATTAGGTCAATGACTGGCCAGTTATTCTCGACCCAGGAAACTGTCAATGCTTGACTTTGTGACTACAGCCTAAGATTTTGCCATAGTATATAGTTGAATATTTCTCTGCTTGAAGGAGCATTACGTAGTTCATCATATATATGATAAAAACACATGCTGTATCCCCTGTATTTTATTTTCTTGGTTGTAGGAAACTGACTGTTTCAAACACTTTACTCAATATTCCCCTAAAGGCATCAGCAGCAAAAATTTATGAACATATTTTTATTAGAGATGATTTGGGTTTTATTCCTAGGAAATGGAGCTAGAAAAAATTTAAGGTCATTAGCCATAATAATTTAAAATACATAGTTGTTTGAATATGTTAGCTTTTAGGTTCTCTGCTATCTTTAGCTTCTTCCATTTGATTTTAATAATGATAAAAATAAATCTCACATTTGTTAACTTTTTCCATTCTAAGGTGTTTAACAAACCTTAGGGGTGCAAGTATAATGAAGTGACCCATATGCTTGCAACTAGGTTTATGACCCTGAGAGTATTTGATTACAGTTCTTTCTATTTCATTGATGTTGCTCAGAGTCAACAGAAGAATTGGGTTCAAACTTATTGGAAAAGTACAGTTAGAAACCCTTGTCAACCCAGTTAACATGTCTTTGAAAATAGCATGTTAACACAGAGCCTCCATATTTTTTAACTCTAAAATGTACTTTTATTTCTATTCTCCCTTCTTCCAATAACCATTTGTTGCATAACAACTATGTTTTGGGTTCAGAGCTCAACCCTGGGGATAAAAAGAGCAGCAAGGCTGTCAGAAGTGTATATATATATATATAGATAGATAGATAGATAGATAGATAGATAGATAGATAGATAGATGTGTTTATACATCAGTAAGGTAGGTTGTATGTATGTAGTGTCAACCGTAAAAATAAAATAGCCAGTTATTTTACCGGCAAAATGAATTTATTCAGGAATCACAGAGGAATTGCAATTTGGGACAAGCAAACTATGGCAAACTATAAGCAAGTCCAGAGAACTAAGGAAAGGAGCCTTCTTTATAGAGGAAAGGAGGCAGTTGGGAGGGGCTGTTTTGAACAAAATTCATTGGAGGAGAGTAGGAGTTTAGGGTGGTGGCAGCTTCTCATTGGCTGACTGCGGTGGTTTCTCATTGGCTGGGCTGTTGCTAGGCAAGCAGAAAATCTTTCTTCCTCCTGCTGGGGTGTGTAAAGTAAGCTTCTTCCAGTTGGGGAATGCAGGGTACACTTCTTGCTGGGGTCTGCAAGTGGCAGAGTGCTGGTGCATGAGAGCTCCCCCTTCGGGGCTTCCTGACTCCATTTTCTTTATTTTTTTTTCACTTTAATTAGTTATTATTATTACTATGTACTAGGCTCCCTGCTACATGCTCTACTCCTATAACTGCATTTTTAAAAACTTTTTATTTGTTATTTTGGAGTATAGCCGATTAACAATGTTGTGATAGTTTCAGGTGCACAGCAAAGCGACTCAGCCATACATATGCATGTATCCATTCTCCCCCAAACTCCCCTCCCATCCAGGCTGCCACATAACATTGAGCAGAGTTCCCTGTGCTATACAGTAGGCCCTTGTTGGTTATCCATTTTAAATATAGCAGTGTGTACATGTCGATCCCAGAATGAGGTTTCCTTTATTTATGTTTACGTTCCCCCTTTTGATCAAGATCTTTCCTGTAAAGCATTGCGGATCAGTCAGGTTTTGGTGGGTTTACCCCTTGGTTCCAGGAAGGACCTTTTCTGGTTGTCATGTCCCATGTCTGACAGAAGGTACACAGAATGGAAACCACTGAGGCTACATTTGAGTAACAAGAAAGGATAGGAGGGAGAACTCTCAGGCACCTCTCACTTAAAGTCTATCTCTTATCAAAGTCATAAGTGTTGGAGGTCATTTTGAAGCACTGAGCTAATATCACTCTCTCTGGTGCATCACTTCTGCAGAGATTTGACAGGCAATAGGTATAAAGTTAAAAAATAATTATGCAAAACAGAACAAAAATTAACGTGACAAATCCAAGCTGTGTGATTGTTCCACACCATTTACCTAGGCCTGAAGGTAGCCAACTGAACAAATCAAAGGACCATGGAGAGTTAGGTGACATTTTTTTGTAACCAGTGTGCTTGTTCCCTGATCTTGTGTGGTTGAATATCTACCTTACCAGAAGCATTTATCCATGAGCAACAGGTGGTATTTGCTATTACACAGACACCTCCTGTTCAGCAAGTAGATAATCAAAGGGCTGTACAGTTGTCCAAAACTACTTTAGCCAACGAGTCAAGTGATCATTTGGGGGCTGCTACTGCCTTGGCTGTGGAGTTGGCTAGCTAACCTAATGTTAGGGAGAGATTTCTGATCCGGCCGGCATTCGCTGGCATTTACTTGGACCCATGGGAGAAGGGCTTTCACCTATGGGGCAAACCTGGAGTCATGTGCGCCTCCTAGAAGTTCCCATTTAAAGTGGCCACGGAGCTTTAATGCGGAGGACCAATGAGAGGCTTCTGATTTGTTATGAATGGTGACTGGGACAGTTAAATATCCCATAAGCATTGATCTCCAGTTCACCAGCTATCTAAACATTCATATGCCCGTGAGAAATGCCAAGCACCACAGGCAAAAATAAAGCCAGGTGTAGCGCAGAGGATTCCAGCTAACATATGGTTATTGGCAGCTTTGTTGGCTGGAATTTCCTGATTGACATTTCCAAGCCCGGGGTCAGAGGAATTGGGATGACATTCTGTAAGGTACCATCCCAGCCTAGAGAAGTCTTTTCTAAAAGCCTTGAAAAGAGGAGTTAGCTTGTTTGCATTTCCCTTGGGTGCAGGGTAATGGATCGTATTTAAATAAGAAAAAGAGTGCCAAGGTTGAGGTGCTCAGCTGAACTAGTATGGTTATGGTTGGAGAACGTTTGAAACAAGGTATGGGAACACCTGGCTGTAATAGCCTAACCAGATAGTTAACACCAGTAGGCTTATGCGTATAACTGACAGTGGCATTTGGGACTAAAGAGAAATTGGTTACAGGTAAAACCAAGGGATCTCCAACACCATGAACAGATCAGAGTTTCTGGTGACGGATCCAACAGTCGGAAAGGTTTCCTGCTTTCTCAGGAGATTGGGAAATGCAGATAGGAGTATTGTCTTTCCAATAAAGAGAAGGAGAATATAGGGTGAGAAGCAACAGTGAGAAAAGGTATACAGGCCTGGTCTGGTTATGCTGGGAAAGCTGTCTCCTTCAGAGATGTGACACATGAATCCAAGAGTCTATTCCTTGGAGTTTGGCAACACAAGGGTTGGTTAATGGTACCTGATAGGGGCCTTTCCAATGAGCTTGAAGAGACTCTTTCTGGAGGTGTCTTGTCCAATAGGTGAAATCTCCAGGTGGTAAGGAATGATGTTTAAAGTCTTCGTGTCCAGAGAAGATGGGAGACACTGAGAAAAGATTGCTCTGCTAGAGCGTGGTTATTTTCAACAGAAGCAATTAAGCCTTTATAATTTTGAAGGATGACCTCCTTTTATCAGTTGTGGATCAAAAGAAGCAGGTGCCAGGTGTACTGGGCATGCTGTGATTATCTCAGAGTGAGAGTTTATCACTTCTAAAAGGGTTTAGACATGAGATTTAGAAGGACTAATGGCGGTGCCTTTGGCCAGGATACTACAAATGGAAGGGTTTCTACAAATTTTGCAAATTGAGTCTTTTTTTTTTTTTCATTAAACTTTTTTAATGGGTCTCAAATTCTGTGACCGATTTTTGGTCAAGTTGTTTCCATTAAAAATATTGATTTTAGGGCTTCCCTGGTGGCGCAGTGGTTGAGAGTCCGCCTGCCGATGCAGGGGACATGGGTTCGTGCCCCGGTCCGGGAGGATCCCACATGCCGCGGAGCGGCTGGACCCGTGAGCCATGGCCAGTGAGCCTGCGCGTCCGGAGCCTGTGCTCCGCCACGGGAGAGGCCACAACAGTGAGAGGCCCGCGTACCGCAAAAAAAAAAAAAAAAAAAAGTATTGATTTTAAAAACTAATAACTTAAAACTGCCACACACAAAACAAATGGTCCACAAAACATTCTCCTTTCCTTCTGAAGGTTTTACGATGCATTGTTATCATTAACCAGTCTTTTGCTATTAAACTTAAGTGGCCAGTTGAGACCGTTCTTCCACCACTGATTAAGACTGGGGTGGCAGGTATTGGGGGTAATATTCATTTAGCCTTCTGAGCTTTCTGGGCGGACTTGGTGACCTTGCCAGCTCCAGCTGCCTTCTTGTCCACTGCTTTGATGACACCCACAGCAACCGTCCGTCTCATGTCACGAGCAGCAAAGCGGCCCAGAGGAGGATAGTCAGAGAGGCTCTCAGCACACATGGGTTTGCCAGGAACCGTATCAATGATGGCAGCATCACCAGATTTCAAGAATTTGGGGCCATCTTCCAGCTTTTTCCCAGAACGACGATCAATCTTCTCCTTCAGCTCAGCGAACTTGCAGGCAATGTGAGCTGTGTGACAATCCAGCACAGGCGCGTAGCCAGCACTGCTTTGGCCTGGATGGTTCAAGATAATCACCTGAGCTGTGAAGCCAGCTGCTTCCATCGGTGGGTCATTTTTGCTGTCACCAGCCACATCGCCACGACAAACATCTTTGACAGACACGTTCTTGACCTTGAAGCCCACATTGTCCCCAGGAAGGGCTTCACTCAAAGCTTCATGGTGCATTTCAGCAGACTTCAGTTGTCACGTTGACTGGAGCAAAGGTGACCACCATGCCAGGTTTGAGAACACCAGTCTCCACTCGACCCACAGGGACAGCGCCAATACCACCAATCTTGTAGACGGCCTGGAGGGGCAAACGCAAGGGCTTGTCAGTTGGGCGAATTGGTGGCAGGATGCAATCCAGAGCTTCAAACAGTGTGGTTGGTTCCAGTGGCATTGCCATCTTTTCGGGTGACTCTCCATCCCTTGAACCACGGCATGTTAGCACTTGGCTCCAGCATGTTTTCACCATTCCAGCCAGAAACTGGCACAAGTGCTACTGTATCGGGTTGTAGCCAATTTTCTTAATGTAGGTGCTGACTTCCTTAACAGTTTCCTCGTGTCTCTTCCGGCTGTAGGGTGGCTCAGTGGAATCCACTTTGTTAACTCCAACAATTAGTTGTTTCACACCCAGAGTGTAGGCCACAAGGGCATGCTCACGGGTCTGCCCATTCTCGGAAATACCTGCTTCAAATTCACCAACACCAGCAGCAACAATCAGGACAGCCCAGTCAGCCTGGGATGTGCCTGTAATCATGTTTTTGATGAAGTCTCTGTGTCCTGGGGCATCAGTGATGGTCACATAGTACTTGCTGGTCTCAGACTTCCAGAGGGAGATATCAATGGTGATACCATGCTCGCATTCAGCTTTCAGTTTGTCCAGGACCCAGGCATACTTGAAGGAGCCCTTGCCCATCTCGGCAGCCTCCTCCTTGAACTTTTCAGTGGTTCTCTTGTCGATCCCACCACATTTGTAGAGCAGATGGCCAGTAGTGGTAGACCTCCCCGAATCTACGTGTCCGATGACAGCGGTGTTGATGTGGGTCTTCTCCTTTCCCATTTTTGCTTAGGTTTAGCGGTGGTTTTCACGACACCTGTGTCCTGGTGGCAAACCCGTTGCAAAAAAGCACAAATTGAGTCTTAATATTGCTGTTAGTGCATTGGACCAGCCCTGAGGATTGAGGGTGGGAAGCACAGTGAAAATGCGTTAGGACTGGCCAAACAACACAGACCTGCTGTAGTATTTGACCAGTAAATTGGGTTCCCTGGTTGCTGTGGAGCTCAAGAGGGGTTCCTGAGGGTAAGGATAATTTTTCCTAAAATAATTTTAGCCACAGAAGAGGCAGTAGGTTGTCTACACAGAAAGGCTTAGACCCAGTGGGAAAACATACAGACCATGACTAAAACATATTTATATCCATGAGATGGGGGAAATTGAATAAAATCCATCTCCCAAACCTCCAGTGGTCCATTGGGCAATTTAAAGTGTTCCAGAGCACTGCAAACAGGTTTTCCTGAATTATATTTTGGGCAGGTGTGGCAAGCAGAGTAGGCGCTTTTTGTGGCCTTATTGATATCTCCTCACCAGTACTGATTCATAAACGTTATCATTTTATCTGCAGACCAATGGTTTAATGCCTATACAGTAGTCAGTAATGGGAATTTTAGAGTCCCTGGCTAGGCTGGATTGTTATTTGGCCCAAACCAGAGTTCTCCCTTTTTATCAAATGAACAGTTACTAGATTTCCAATCTTGTGTTTCCTTTTCTGGAGCCAATACTTGGGCTTCTCTAATCAATTTCTCTAGGTTATTATTTGGGGCAACATCCCTTTGGACATGACAGAGGCTTGATTTTTTCGTTCCTTTGAGGGCAACATTCTTGGCGGAAATGTCAGCAATGTGGTTTCCTTTAGCTTCCAGGGAGTCAAGTTTGGAATGCCCAGGGACCTTAATAATAGCTAAAGTTGCTGGCAAGAGTGTGGCATCTAATAAATCCTGGACATAAGAGCCATTTTAAATTTTAGTCCCGTTAGAAATAAAGAGACCTTGCTGTTTCCATAGCATTAAGTCATGAGCTACTCCAAAGGCATATCTATTGTCTGCAGTTTTGCCCTTTGCTGAAATGCAGGCCCAAGTAAGATCATGTAATTCAGCCTGTTGGGCCAAGGTGGCCAAAGGCAAAGGTGCCACCTTGATGACTTTAAAAGGAGTTGCAACTGCATATCCAGCACAATATTTAACATTTTATTTCTTCAAGAACCATTGGTAAGCCATGAAAACTGAGCATTGGTGACAGGAGTTTCCTGTAAATCATCGTGAGGAGGCAAAAGGTGATCTGTCAGAGTCAGTCATGAGGAGTGTTGTCCCTAGAGAAGGGAAGAAGGCGGCAGGGTTAAGGTTATCACAGTGAGAAAGAGTTATATGAGGCGTGATTGCCATGAGGATTTCATAGGAAGTGAGATGACTGGCTGAAGTGTGTTGAGTGTGATGAGAATCCAGGAGGGCTCTACTGCATGGGGTACAAAATTGGTGAGAGGGGATCCCATGACTATCTCTTTGGTGGCCTTAAGTAAAAGGAAAGTGGCTCTGAGGTAAGGAGGGGTATCCTCATACCATAGTATCTATCTGCTGACTGTAGTACCTTATGGGGCGATGGTGATCCCCAAGTTTTTGGGTGACTACTCCGAGAGTACTTGTCTCCTTCTCCAATGTAAAGAGGAGAAGGGGAAGTTGATAATTAGGATGTCCAAGGGCAGGAGGATTTATCAAGCTCTCCCTTAAGGTATTAAAAGCTGGGTCATCCAGGTATTCCCAAGTAGTAAGGGTCAGGTTTGCTGTTCTTTAGTAAGGCATATAGAGGCTGGGCCATGAGAGAAAAGTTCAGAATCCAGCTCTAACAATCACTAGCCAACCCGAGAAAACCTCATAATTGACTTTGGTTTTGGGCTTTGGGAAGTTCAGGATGCTATGAAGCTTATCTGGGTCTAGGTGCCCAGCCCTTTTTCCATGATCAGGTGCCCAAAATAATGAACTTGGGTTTGAACAAACAGCCGTTTCTCCTTAGAAACTGTATGTCCCTTTGAGGCTAAAAGCTTCTATAGGTGGGTGCTGTCTTCCTGAAAAAAGACCTGGGAAGGGGAGCAGAGAAGCAAGCCATCTACATATTGTAATAAAGTAGAGCCTCCAGAACATTTTATATCATCTAAATCAGCTTTTAAGATTTGTGAGATGTAAGAAGGACTTTTGGTAAAATCTTGGGTCATTACTGTCCAGGTATATTGTTGTCCTTCCCAAATAAAGGCAAATAGGTATTGATTAGCATTACCTGTAGGGATGCTAAAGAAGGTGCTACATAAATCACTCGCAGTGAGAAAGTTGCTTTTGGTGGGCATGAAGCTAAAAAAGTATGGGAATTGGGAACAATAGGGTGACAAGGGATGACAGTATAGTTTATGGCTTGGTGGTCTTGGACAAATCTCCATCCTTGGTCATTGGGTTTCTTTTCAGGTAAAATAGGGATGTTGCAGGGACTAGCGCACCAGATAATGAGACCCTGGGTCTTACAATCATCTATTATTGGCTTAGTGCCCTGGAGGGCCTCTTTATTTATGGGGTGTTGGTTAATTCCAGGGAGAGGCTTTGAGGGATCTATTTGCATCTTAATAGGAGGATTCTGCCAATATAAGTTGAGGATTTTGCCCATAAGGAGGGTGGCAGCTGATCTTATAGGGACAAATGATTAGTTTCCTTAGAATTAGCTCCAGTGCCATCAGAGATGGAGCAAATAAAAGATGTTGAAGGGTCATTTGATTCGCTCAGTAGGTGGCTATTTTGGTTGCTCCTATCAAATTCTAGAATTTTTCTCCCTTTTTGGGAGAAAGAAATTCCAGCATGATATTTTTCTAAGAAATCTCAGCCCGGTAAATGAATAGGGATGGAGGAACTAAGGAGCAAAGGGTGGGTATCTCTTAGAGGGCCTAAATCAAAGGGGATAGGTTTAGAAACAGGAACCTGAAGAGCTTTATTTGGGATCCCCACCATTTGAACCCTCTTAGTATTCTGAGGTAGGGGCTGTTTAATAACGGTGGGGTTGAGCACTGAGAGTGAGGCTCTGGTGTCAATAAGGTCATAGAGAGATTCATTCCCAATCTGGAGAGTGGTTTTTTCAAGCCGATTAAGAAGGAGGATTTGGAAGAGCCCCTGTAGTTCCTCAGAGCCCCATCACTGGGGGTTAGGAGGGCATTGGAAAGGCTGGTTAGAGGGCTGAAGGTGTCTGGGGCGTTAAGCTTGTAACAGTCTTCTTTCCAATGTCCTGGCTTTTTCCAATAATGGCAGAGACTGGGAGGGTTTGTTTTTGTTTCTTTAGAGACCTCCATTTGTTGGAGTTTAAAATTGAGGATTTTAGTGGTCTTCCTTTTAGTTGAATCGTACAGGGTGCAGGTGAGCCGGTTTGCTAAATTAACTAAATTTGGATGGATGTAGTTCCCCATTCCATCCTCTTTGAACTAGAAGAGAAAGATCCTGGTTCAGCCCGTTAATGAACATAGAGTTAAAGGCTGCCTGAACGGATTCAACATCGAGAGACCAGAATTGTCCTTAAAAATAGTTTGGAGTTGACTGTAATAATTGTGCAGAGGTTCATTTGTGTTTCTGAGTGCAAGTCTGAATCTTATTCCAATCACTAGGTTTTGGGAAAGCCCTAGAAGTTGCCAACTGGAGTTGCCTGGCGATTCCCTGAGTTTGATCATATAATAAACATAGGGTTGGTCTCCTGCTTGTACTTCTAGGGACTCTTCTGGATTTTCCCAGTTAGCAGTTTTTATCCAGTGTTTGGCTTGACCTTCACTGACAAGCATGTGAACTAGCTGATATAAGTCAGAGAAACCAGGCTGATAAGCTTGAATGTCCATATTAAATTCCTCAGCAAATTTGTGGGGGTCCTCCGTTACTTTGGGAAAATCTGACTATAGCTTGTAGTTCAGCTTTAGTCCAGGGAACATAAGAAATTAGGGGTTTAGCATTTGGATCCTCAGAGGGCCTGATTTAAAGAGGCAGGTTTTAATAGGTTCAGGGGAGGAGAAAGTGGGGAGAAGTTCAGAGAAAAAGGGAAGTTCAGCAAAAGGATTAAAAGGAGGAGATGGGGACAGTGCAGAAGGGAAAGAGGAAGCTGACACCAGGTGGGACCTTGGCACAAGATGGCTGCAGTGTACCTGGAGACATAGAGGATGGGAGAGGGAAAAAAGAGACCTCAGAAGCTTTTTGGTTTTTTCCAATTGTTTATTTGCCTCAGTTAATTTAGAAATGGTATTTTGTAAAGAGGCGATTTTAGAGTCTTGAATGAATTTGGAAGCCTCCAGGAGCCAATTAAAATAGGCATCCCATTCAGTCTGTTTAATTTTAGAGCCATGATCTTCTAATTTAGTTCTGAGAAAAACAAGTTTAGGGAGGTCAAAAGTTCCCCATAAATGCCACTGGAGTTCTAAATTGTTTTTGGTCACATTGATCCATTTAGTTAAAATGTACATAAGGAGGGACCATAGTTTTTAAACATAAAACCAGCTGGGGTCCCGAAAGTGGGACACTCCCGAGATAATTTAGCCGAGTTGGATCCAACTGCTCAAAAGTCAGAAGTTTAGAAAACAGAAGAATACTCACCAGAAGGGGCAATGCCTTCATAAAAACAAAAACAGTTCCCAAATAAAGTCAGAGAGCTTGACCAAAGGAAGGGAGTTTGGATCCAAGGGAAGGCTTACTGAACTCAAAAGAAAAAGATAACTCACAGAAGGAGAGAGTGCAAGCGGCTCAGGTGCGTACCTCACACAGTTCTGGGAGTCATTAGTTTGTTGTTGGGGAGCGGTGTTGGCACCTTCGGATCCCACTTCTGACACCATGAAATGTCAACCTTAAAAATAAAATAGCAGGACTTCCCTGGTGGCACAGTGGTTAAGAATCTGCCTGTCAATGCAGGGGACACGGGTTCGAGCCCTGGTCTGGGAAGATCCCACATGCCGCGGAGCGACTAAGCCCATGCATCATAACTACTGAGCCTGCGCTCTAGAGCCCGTGAGCCACGACTGCTGAAGCCCGCGTGCCTAGAGCCCATGCTCTGCAACAAGACAAGCCACCGCAATGAGAAGCTCACGCACCGCAACGAAGAGAACCCCCCCCCCCCCCCCCCGCTCGCCGCAACTAGAGAATGCCCACGCCCAGCAATGAAGACCCAACACAGCCAAATAAATAAAATAAATAAATTTATTTAAAAAAACAAATCCTATTAAAAAAATAAAATAGCTAGTTATTTTACCAGCAAAATTAGTTTACTTGAGCATAAAAGAGGAATTGCAATCAGGACAAGCAAACTGTGTCAAGCCATAGGCAAGCCTGGAGAACAAAGAGGACCGTCCTTTTATAGAGGAAAGGAGGAAGTTGGGAGGGGCTGTTTTAAATGAAAGTTCTTTGGAGTAGAGCCGGAGTTCAGGGTGGTGGTGGCTTCTCACTGGCTGAGTGTGGTGGTTTCTCATTGGCTGGGCTGTTGCTAGGCGAAGAGAAAGTCTTTCTTCCTCCTGCTCGGGTGTGTAAAGTAAGCTTCTTCCTCTTGGGGAATGCAGGGTACACTTTTTCCTACTGAGGTGTGCCAGTGGCAGAGTGGTAGTGCGTGAGAGCTCCCCCTTCAGAGCTTTCTGACTCCATTTTAAATGAGGTTTCCTTTATTTCTTTTCACAGTAGCAATAAGGTAGGAAGGTATACACACATACATATTTATAAAGTATGTATAAAAGTACATGTCAGTTAAAAGTGCATTTTCAGGTGTGTTGCAACAACCTCGTGAGTTACTACCATCCCCATTTCACAGAGAAAAAAACCAAGACTTAAAAATGTTATATGATTTGCCCAAGTTTATACACTAATAGGTGGTCCAGTTAGGGTTCAGACCCAATGTGTGTGACTTTAAAGCTCATGTTCTTTATCAATGTACATGTGTAAGTGTCTCTTTTTTAACCAGAGACCAACTTTGTCCCAGAAGTTCAAATACAGAATAAAAGAAAAAAGAATGAAGAGTGTGAAAATGGTAATGATTGTGTGAATGGCAAAACTGGATCATCATGAATACCAAGGATTTATTTTATTGTACATGTGCTTTAGGAGTAGAGAGTTAGTCCTCAGACTCTGGTGCTCAGCCTGTATTGGACTCAGAGCATGAAATACAGCATTTCAGTGCAGTTGCATCCCCCCCTCCCCGCCTCCCCAGCTGAAGACCACCTTATGGATGAATTACTTCATGGTGTGGTCCTTTAGATATCTTGGTAGCTAAGAAGGAACTCCCAGAGTTATAATATGTTCAAACACCAGATGAGCCACCAAGGATGTCTGTGAGGCTTCATTCTTAAGAATCTCCAGATTGAGAAAACCATCTATTTGTTCTGAAGAGCTGAGCCATTTACCTCTTAAGATTTCTGACAGTCCTGTGATTTTGCAAAACATGCACAGGTTTCAAGTTAATTTCACCTGAAGCCATTCACCTCTCAAGATCGCTGACAGTTCCACGATTTTGCAAAACACGCACAAATTTTGAGTAAATTTCACCTGAAATGGAACCCTATGTTGTAGTTGTTTTATAAGCAAGGTGCTAGCAAAACACCCAGGTGTCTCTGGGACCCCTTAGACTACATTAGAATCCTTCTTAGGCACTTGGTATTTCTGCTTCATAGGACTTCTTACAATCGTGGTTCATTGTGTGATTATTTGTTTAATGCCTGTCTCCCATGCTAGACTATGAACTCTGGGTGGACAGGGACGGTGTCTGTTGCTCAGTGCTGCACCTTACCTGCAGTGCTTGAAACCCCATGACTAGCAAATAGTTGACGTTCAATATTTATTGAGGCGGGAATAAATGAATGGAGTCTGACAGAAGACTAGGCACATGCAACCATGTAGCGGATTTAGTCTTGATTTATGCCACAGAGATTCCCATTCTTAGTTTTTAAGCACAGCCCTAGTTCAATACCTCTTTCATGACCTAACAGCTCTGCGGGTTTTATGTGACGGAGGGCAAATCTGTTTGCTTGGTGATTACAAGAGGACAGATAAAATATTTACTAGCCTTAGCAACTCCTGAGCAAATGTGGTCCCTGGAGAAGGGCACATGATAACGAAGCAGGGAAACCCAGCCGTTATCTCGAAGCAAAGCCACACAGGCGTCAAGGCCGTGACTCACGTTCCTGTGGTCAGGAGCCCTGGAGTTTTCAAGGATAATTTATGGTGACACGGATGAGACAGAGTTCATTTAAATACTGTAACTGCTGAAGTATTCTGAATTGGAAAAGTCAGCGCATGGTGGAGTAAATACCTTGTTGACCCCTTTTCACTCTCCGATTCACCATTGTTTCAAGTAGTTACTCTAAAATACCTGAGTCCTAGTGTGACCCAGGAGAGAAGAACTGACCACGGCTGCTTAATGCGCGTTCAGATTTGGTTTCTGAACACGGAGCACACGCTCATCCTCACTCAGCCCATTGTTCTTTGATCGGTTAAATGATGCTATAAATGGAGGACTGTGATAGCAAAAAATAAATGTTTTATACAGTGCTAGAAAAAGCTTTAGGGGAAAATTTTAGCAAAAGAACAGATTCTTTCTTGTTTCTATAGAAACCAGTAGCTATGAGGAGTGAGGTGTTCTTTCATGTGTACATGGTAGTAAGGCCAGCTCAGCAGTCCCCAGCACACACTGGAGGGCTAGTTAAAGACCCACTGTCAGCGGGGGAGCCTCTGTCTGTGTCCCTTTGATCTCACTGGCAGTGGGGGACATCTTGCTGGAAATCCCGGCTTCCCCATGGGCTGAGTAGGGCTGCGGTCCACAGTCGCTGAGCATCATAGAGCCAGAAAGGCTCTGAACAGGAATCTCTTGTTGAAAGAGGAAGAAAAAGGTAAACATAAGGAAAGCTCTAATACCAGCTGTCAACACGCCTTTCAGTGTGCTCCTTGCCATCGAGCAGTAAATGTCCTGGTCGTGTCCTGACCAGATTACTGGTAAACTGGCCAAAGCAGGTATTTGAGCTGTGGGTGGTAGGATAATTTGTTGCCCTTGCAATTTGTCTACTTCTATAAAATCTTTTTTTTTTCAAATGAAATTAGGATGAAATGCCTCCTTTTTGGTTTCATTTGTAAAGCTGTTACCTTCTTGACAAGTGAATGTTGAGGAAGACTTAAATCAAATTCCAAGGCAAATACTTTTCTAAAGCCTAATCAATACTACAGCTTTAAAATGATTTCTCCAGTCTTTTAAATGAAGTTTAGGTCAAATGTAATGACAGAATGAAGCAGGCGCATTTTGCTTCAATCTGACATGTCCCGGAAGCTAAGAGGAATATCTAGTAACTGACAAAAGGATTTTCCTTTTGTTTG
Source organism: Monodon monoceros (assembly GCF_005190385.1). Lineage (NCBI taxonomy): Eukaryota > Metazoa > Chordata > Mammalia > Artiodactyla > Monodontidae > Monodon > Monodon monoceros. Next base: position 123,146,414 of record NW_021703779.1, read on the forward strand.
ACATTTACTTTGTATGTAAACAATCCAGTATATCGGCATGTCAGTGTATTAGTTGGTGGTGGTCCAAAACATGATGTGAATTCAGATAGTATTTCTTTCTGCTCACAAATACACACTCTTGATCAACAAGAGAACATTTATTGCAGTCTTGCCTTGCAGTTGGCAGAACAGAATGAATCATTTTGAAATATAAACTTCCTCAGATCTAAAATATATCACTGGAAAACACAAGACATAGGGAGGAGTGGATTACGAAATAAAAGGAACGTATTTAGGAGTGTATAGGTCATAAACATAATAGATGGTCACTAATAAAATACTGGGACAAATGCACAAGACTACGTTCAGTGAGCAGGTGTTGAAAGCTGGATAACTTCCTTGAAGCTGTACTTTGGAAGCAGCATTTGGCAATGTGGAAGGGTATGAAGTGGCCTCTTACGGGCTGTGTGACCTCAGGTAAGTCACTTCCCCTCTCTGAACTTCAGTTTCCTCACCTATGAAATGGTAATAATACAAATGATGGTGATGGTGATGATGACGAGGGGGAGGAGAAGGGTGTCTCCCTCGTAGGGTTCTGTAAGGTTTAAGAGAATTCTAGAAAACTCTGCACAGAGGAGGTACACAATATGTGTCATGTTCCTTTCCCCCTTCCCCAAAAGTAACCAGATTAGTACTGAGCATTTCTTTCTTACCAAGCTTTCAGTCATCATCTTTCTGCTGTTAAATGAGAACTCAGGTTTTGCTAAAATATACTTTGGCAGAAAAGTAAACGAACTTTCCTAAATGGGAGATATATATGGAATGAGAAATACCCTATATTTTCTAGACACATTTTACTTTAGCTTCTTTTCCCCTGGGAGTAAAGTGAGGGTGCAAAATCTCTCGAGTCCTTTTATGAATTTAAGATTTAAAATCCTTAGATTTGCTATGACAGACCCAAAGCTTTTCTGGAGACCTGTGTGTGTGTTTGACCTGTGTGGGGCTGCCACCAGTGTTCAGAAGCTCTTCTTATTCATGCATGGGTCTTGGTTGCCCAGCACACATAATAAGGGCTCAATAACTGTTTGTCTAATGAATAAATGACAATATCATGAAATAAAGTTAAACATGTAATGCTTACCAAACAAGTCTCAATAAATTTGTTTCAGTGATTTTTTTTCTCCCACACCGTCGTGTGTAATATCAGCCCACAGGCAGTGTATGAAAAGGGGATAAGTGTAGGTAAAATGGAAAGAATCCTTGCCTCTATTTAACTGGCCTCATTAATTTATACCAATACCGACTTGATTGATTGTATTTGACTCAAGTTTGATTGGATCAGGATGCAGACTGTTTACAATTTCTACCAACCTGAAGTGCCTAGCATACATTTGTGGCGATTATATTATAATCTCCAGACGCTCATTATCACCATCATTTAGCCTGTTTTGAACCCCACTAGTTACACAGCATCACAATATCTACATGGTCAGTAAGCTCATGATGAAATTTCATATATCACCCAATAAGACATCCTCATTAGTTATGAAGAATGAGTTAGGGTGAGGAGGTGGTTATGATTTCTTCGCTGATTTCTTGACTTATTTAGTTCGCGAGCTCATCAATTTGACCCAGACAACCATTACTCTCCCTTTATTACACACCATACACGCAGCCAGAATGAGACTTGAAGTTTCGTAACATTTAGTAAAGTAGAAATGCGCATTTTCATTTCAAAGATGTTACTGCTGGCCCTGCTGGTGCCGAGGGGACTTGGATGGCCACTGTAGGACGTGACAAGCCTTCCACCTGAGATACCAAAAGTTCTCCTGCACGGTGCCTAGAGTTGTGTATTAGTTTCCTAAGGCTGCCGTGACAAAACACCACAAACTGTATTTGTGGCTTAGAACAACAGAAATGTTTTGTCTCCTGGTTCTGGAGCCTAGAAGTTTGAAATCAAGGTGTTGGGATGGCCACACTTCCTCTGAAGGCTCGAGGGTAGGAGCTTCTGGTAGCCTCACACGTTCCTTGGCTTGTAGATGCATCACGGCAATCCTCTGTCTTTCACATAACCACCTTCTTCCTGTGTCATCACATGGATTTCCCCCTGTGCATGCCTGTCTCTGTGTTCAAATTCCCATTTTTTTAAGGACACCAGTCATATTGGATTAGGGTCCACCCTAATGAGCTCATCTTAACTTGATCACCTCTGTAAAGATCCTGTTTCCAGATATGGTCAGATTCTGAGGTACTGGAAGTTAGGAGTTGGACATATCTTTTTTTCTTTTTTTTTTCAGGGGCGGGGGAGACACAATTCAGCCCATAATAAGCTTTCATCCCAAAAGTTCATTTGCAGCTGTGCCTCTGATACTTGTGGTCCAGATGAAGCCTTAGATCATAAAAGCAACTCCAAGCCTGTGGGCTACTTCATTGTTGCCTAGGCCCTTCCGTTAGGCCACTTGACCTGAGGCCTTGCTTCTGTGGATCTTTAAAGATGGACATGATTACCATGCCTGAGTAGCTACTGCAGCATTGCGCTCCGAATATGCTAGAACTCAGATTTGTCACGGATTCAGCCTGGATTGCCCTCTACCCTGCCCCCCACTGCAGTTAAGTCTAAGCTTAACTAGATCTGAATGATATCAAGAAAATTTAAACTTTTGGACAAATTTAATTTAAATGGGAAACCAGATGGCAGAGCTGTCTTGGAGTGTAAAGTAAAAGGTAGTATTGATTAAAGAGAGGATTTCTAAAAGTCTTACAGCTATACTGCATTCCCGTGGGAAAAGCTGCTAACCCAAATCCTCCTGGCCAAATAATACCAATTTTTTTTAAAAAGCACCGAGTTTACTTGCTCAAAAGCAGGCATTCACAATGCAGCATGATCATTTTAAAGCTACTAAAAAGCTTTCTGGGAAGTTTGAGGAGGTCCATTGTCCTAAGGACAGATGGACACCTGATAAAGTATTTACGGTCCAGTCTAGCTAAGGATCAGCACAGGGTCAGAGGGTCAGTGGTAGTAGGAGTAATATCTCTAGGTCCATCTACATATAGGAAGCACTTTTAGAAACGATGAAAAAATATTATTCAGCCTGAGGCATTAGCGATTATTTTAATTAAAAAATTGATAGGGAGCTTCCAACAACGTCATCAAGAAAGTGAAAAGATCTTGCAGAGTGGGAGAGAATATTTGCAAATCACGTATCTGATAAGGTACTAGTATCCAGAATATATAAAGAACAGATACAACTCAATAATCAAAAGAAAAAAGACCCAAGTAAAAATGAGCAAAACCTCTGAATAGACGTTTTTCCAAAAAAAGATACACAAAGGACCAGTAAACACATGAAAAGATGTTCAACATCCTTAGCCATCAGGGAAATGCAAATCAAAGTCACAATGAGATACCACTTCACACACTCTAGGATGGCTGTACTGTAAAAGATGGACGCTAAAAGGTGCTGCTGAAGGTGCGGAGGTATTGGAGTCCACATCCGTTGCTGATAGGAGTGTAAATGGCGCAGCTACTGTGGAAAAGTTAGGCAGTTCCTCCAGAAGTTAAACATAGAGTTACCATATGACCCAGCAATTCCACTCCTAGGTATATATCAAAGAGAATTGATAACACATGTGCACGCAAAACTTTGCACGCAAAAGTTCACAGCAGCGTTATTCACAATAGCCCCAAACTGGAGACAACCCAGATGTCCATCAACGGATGAAAGGCTATACAAAATATTGTTTTATCCATACAATGGGGTATTATGCAGCCACAAAAGTGAATGAAGTATTGATACATACTGCACCATGGATGAACCTTGAAAACGTTATGCTAGAGAAGACAGACCCAAAGGGTCATAAATTATAGTTTCCTTTATATAAAATAACCAGAATAGGCAAATCCGTAGAGTGGTTACCAGGAGTTGGGGGAAGGGCAGAATGGAGAGTGACTGCTAATAGGTACAGGATTTCTTTTGGGGGGCGGTAGTGGAATGTTCTAGAACTAGATAGCGGTGTTGATTGCACGTCTCTGTGACTATACAAGAACCACTGAAGTCCATACTTTAAAATGGTGAATTGTATTTTTATGAACTATATCTCAGTAAAGCTGTTACCAAAAAAAGTTTCACTTGCTAGCTTTACCATTCATTGGTGTTTCATTGAAACAGTAGCTAGATCCATTGTTTACAACTCAGCCCAACGCAATTTTTTTTTCCAGGGAGGAGTATTTCATCACTGGCATTTAGAATTGCTGTTGCACAGTGATAATAAATGGCAGACAGACTGAAAAATTTGTTAGGGAAATCGCAATGGAACACATTACTCTAGTTAGGTAAGAGTCACAGAGCTTCCGGAAGAAAGATACACAGAAGGGTTTCAGTGTTGTGCCGGTGAGTAGTGACAGTCAACACTCAGTGGTTTGCTGGCTCTCCAGTTGGGTGATCAGCCATTTAGCCTCCTACAGGCCTCTGGGACCCTGATCCCCAGCACCTCCACTAGAGGGGGAGCAAGCGAGATAAAGGAGGCTTGCGATGACTGCAGTGAGTTAAGAGCCTGGGGGAAAAGACTGTGGAATGGAAAGGAACTTGAAATTCTGGGCTAGCCTATAGCTTCTCATGCATGTGTCTGAAATGCAAGCCGATAGCAGCCTTGTGCTCTTTAAAATGGTGATAAAGACAAAATTTTTGTCCCCAAGAATGACCTGGAAATTAGAATCTGTTTGAATTAAACATCAGGGTTATTATGAGTTACATTAAAAAAAAAAAAAAAGCATGTGGGGAGGAAGCTTTCCATCTCTCTTATTTCCAAACATGGGGACTGTTAGTGTTTTTTGCAGTCCTGGAAACAAGTTCAGATTCAATAATGTCGAGATTTGCAATTTTATCCTCTGGAAAGTGAAACTAAAAGGTGCCAAACGTTGGAATATTTTGTGTATTTGAGGGGAAATAAAAGTCATAATTCAACAAGAAAATCAGTATTAGCTGTCACATTCTGATCTGACAATTGAAACTAAAAATATTTGGCAAACTTTCATTTCATAGAATCCAAACTGAAAAGCTTAGAGCTGGATTTTTCCCTCTTGGCATCGCGTACTCTGCCTTGATAAGGAGGAGACAAAGGATAAGCCAACAGTCTTTTAAGAGAGTAAATATAGAGGTTATATCAGAAGGATAGAGGAGATTTAGCCCAATCTATATTTCCCACAGCAGCATCGGGATTTATGATGACCTGAATCACCCAAAGAAAGGATAAATTGTGTTCAGTAAGGATTTAGCAACAACTGGATTTTTATCATTGTCTGAGTCCTGAAAATGGGTAACCTATGTCTATAGTGTCCTGATGGCTCATGAAAATATTCAGCGATCTGAAACCGCTTGTTCGTTCTCCACAGTATATCTTTAATTCTCACCATACATGAACCTGATTTTCTGATATGTAGATTACTTCCGGCCCTCCCACCCTGGTGACAAAGGGGAGTGTTAGGGCTTTGTGAATGGAGCTGACTGAATAGCCCTAGAAGTGTTGGTGTTGACAAAGCCAAAGTTAGGCAGCGGCACAACAGACTGAGCCAGGACCACAGCTCTGGGTTTGGTCGCTTTGATCCTAGTCAGTGACCTGGAAATCGCTCTTAATAATAGGAGCGCAGGGATTCGTTCTGTAGCCGGGCAACTTGTTTATTCTTGTTTGGGTCAAACTGTTCATGGAAGGGGATGTGACTGAGGACGTTGCATCTTGGGCAGGGGATAGTGGGCTGAATTGGTGGTGCTTCGTGAAGTTGACCGAACAATTCAGTGCTAGGTGGCTTTGGCCTTAGCCTTTACTCGCCTGTTAATATCTAATAATGACTATGATTTACTGGTACTGGACCATGCTTTTTATTTACCTTGTTATTTAAGCCTCAGCAAAAAGCTAAGAAGTACCCATTATTATTTCCACCTTAGAGATGATGAAACAGGGTCTCGGAAGTCCTTATGGATAGTACCATTACCTGCCTCTGTTGGGATATTGTGCCGATTAATGAATACATTCATAGTGCTGGTGGACTGGTGTGTGTGTGTGTGTGTGTGTGTGTGTGTGTGTGTGTGTGTGTGTG
>NW_021703779.1:123152496-123154896 GCF_005190385.1 Monodon monoceros
GTGTGTGTGTGTGTGTGTGTGTGTGTGTGTGTGTGTGTGTGTGTGTGTGCGCCTGGTAGCTGAACACCGTGCCTGGGACACGAGAAGGACACGAGGACCCTCAGTAAATGAGAGCCATACTTCTTTTGTCTTGAACAGCACTGAGTATTTTGCCTAGCAGGTTCAATAGATAGTAGTTGAATTGAATTAAAATCTCACTAAATAGATTTTGCAAGTTGGCTTTCCTTCTGTAATTAGCTTTCTGACAATTGGAGTGGTAATTGGTTGATGGAAAGAATAATTAATAATAAAGGCTGTTTATTTGTGGGGTAAGCATTTATCACAGTTTTCACTCCTTTCCATCAGCATTTAATTCACGAAAAGGCTCATAAGTTAACTATAGAGAAATTATATTACTAAATATTGAATGGTAATTACAATACATGATATGTTTTCCCTTTAATTAGCAAATAGACTGTTCAGTATGTTTTAGATAATTGTTACATATCATTTGATTTTATTTCTTTATCACTGGTGACAGGTGATTACATTTCCACAGGGTATAATTTTTTATCACATTATTTTGAAATTTGATTGCAAGATTATGCGGTACAGAATTCAGTGTATTCAAATCACCCTGATTTCTCTCATGTTCTTTGCTTCTGGAAAATTTGCACTTCTTTTTTCCTCCCTGTATGTGCATGATAGAAAAGAATTCAGTATTAATGAAGCTGAATAATTGTATAAATCTCTCCAAATCGTAGACCTTGGAACTTGAACTTGGGAACTTCGTCTTGTGTCCCATTGCAATAGCCATCTCTTTGAAAATCAGTCTCTTTTGCTAATGAAGACAAAGAATAATATAATATATAGTAATATAAAATGATATATGATAATACAATGTCATATAAGCATTACACAGTGCTATAATGTAATGGAATATACAACGATACTATAATAAATGCAAGTGAAAATAAATGCAAATGTTGTGTCTGAGCATCTGTGACCCCTGAAGGAGCTCAAGAGCATATAGAGATGGCTGCTAGCCTCTCCCCCCCCCCCCCCCCATCTTTGAGTAATTGGGCTGATAACACCCCTCATTGCCCTGCTACAGGATTGGCACTGTGAGTTTAGCTTTGACAGGAAATCAGTAGCGGCGTGCGTGTTGCTTGAATACACTCAGACCTCCCTGCCTCTGCTTTGATAATGTTATTTATAATGAAGGCAAGATCACAGGCTGCACAAATTATGGTTATTGTGGTATTCAGGCATCGGCGGATATGGCACCCAGATGCCTAGTCACAATTTGTCTTATTAACTTGATTATCTGATTTCCTCTGAGTCCTGCAGTGTCGAAATGGCAGCCTTTGGGGGGAAAGTTTCATAGGAATTAGCACTGTTCTGTGCAAGGCAACCAACTTAGTTGAAAATAAGATCCTATCAGAGGAATGAGCAGAGGCTACAATTTTAAGGTCTTACAGAGATTGTTGAGATATTAAATGTGAAGCAAAACTCTTTCATTTGCTCATTTCATTTTGTTCCAAGGAGTTTAAATAATACTGCTTAAATGCTATCAGGACGATGTCAGGACTTCAAGGGAATAACTTTCCTATTTAGATTTGGTCATGCAGTCTGTTTAACAGCTATTCCCTTTCTAATGGCATGTTGCGGTTCCCAGCATTCCTTAGGGCATGCAGGGAGAATGGCATGGACCTCTTGAATAATTAATATGGTTTTCAGAGCAGTAGTCATGGAAACCCAAGCAGTGTCACATATTTGGATTATAAGAATTAGGCACATTTTGAGTATAACATTTAACCAAAAGAGGTGGCTAACCCCCAAGGACAAAAGCATTTTCCCCAATTCCCCCAGCACAATGAAATGAATATGGGTCTGTTTATTTATTTGTTTTGAAGCGTGTGAAACTAATCCATGCCTCATAATACATTATTTTTATGTCTTTGTGTTTGAATTGCTTAATTGGTTTCCTTCCCTCTGTATTTGGATCCTCTGTTTAGTTGAGATGTTTTCACATGCAAGCTTCTGTTTTCATACTTTCTGTAGTTCTGTTCATGATCACAGGTTATTACTTTTTTATTAAAGAGAAAATGTAGAACTTAATTTACAATAAAATAGCATAGACCGCTCACTGCGTTGAGTATCTCTAAGGTGTCACATACTTTCTAACGCTGCCCCAAACCTCTGGTGATATTAGGATGTAGTATTTTCAAGTATTAGACAATTGCTATTCACTAAAAAGACTACAGTTTTCCCATGAAGTTTCTAGACCTGTTCCGTCAGATCAGTTGTACGGCTCTTTTATTTGTCTCAAAAAGTGTCTCTTCAGAATCAATATCGTCATTACCTTGAACTCTGTGTGTGTGTGTGTGTGTGTGTGTGTGTGTGTGTGTGTGTGTGTGT
>NW_021703779.1:123154906-123159390 GCF_005190385.1 Monodon monoceros
TGTGTGTGTGTGTGTGTGTGTGTGTGTGTGTGTGTGTGTGTGTGTGTGTGTGTGTGTGTGTAAGAAGTCAACCAGGCAAGAGCAAAAAGCTATCATCCAGTTTTCAGTAATAGTGTACGTGTAAAGAATAAGAATAAATGGAAGTTATTTATAGAGTGTAAACCCTCAGGTTTATTCCACAAACAGCTTCAGTGTCTTAAGACTCTCAAGCCTCTGCTTTCCTCGACTGATGAAGGAAGTGATTAGCAAGACCATTAACCAAGACTAGGAGATTAAAAAGGATTAAGGAAAGCAAAGACCTATTTTTGTTGCTACTTCTAGTTTTCTGCTTGCTATTTAAAATGGACTTTCTCCCAGAAATGTGCCATCGCATGGAAGCCCACACGTGTGGACTATTTGGTTCTGTGCTCCCTCATGCCAAGTACCCCTGAGTGGGGTCCTCTTCGGAGTCCCTGATTCTCCTCTTGTCTTCCGGTGATCCTTTCTCTCGGGTGAATACGCCCAGCCATATTGTCTTTCCTCCAAATGTCCCGACAGCAATGCCACAGTGTTTCACTTGTATTAGGTCCCACCTACTTTGCACCTCTCAGGCTGTGCCTGGGCTTTAATTAGGATTCCGACTGCATTGCTGGCCCAGCTTCCATCCATCTGTTGATAAGTTGCAGCTCCTCTGCGATTCTTTTTGGAATTATCAGACAAACGCTGTGTGGAGGCTACAGCAAAAGCCCCCAGTCCTTTCTCTGGTCCCTCGGTCGGTGCCTTATCTTACTGTTTTTACTCAGTCATGTGTTGCACTTACTGTAGCTCTTGGCCTTTAATTCTTTTCTGTGAACTGATCCAGTCAGAAAATTCTAAATACCTCTAATTCCAAGTGCCCTTTCTTGTCTCATTTTGTTCATGGTTTTCGAATTTGGAAATTTGCAGTTGTGTTTACGAAGTTTACCTGCTTGCAAGGGCTTGTTGACATTCCCATATACCTCTGCCGTATCCCTAAGGCCATCTCTTTCCATCCCCCGGGCTGTCCTTCCCCTCCTTCGTTGTTTCTTAAAGACCCAGCTGTCATTTACAGTGGCTTCCCAGCATCCTCCCTCTCCCCCATCACTTTTTCTAGCTTCTTCCTACTGATCTGGGCAGGTGACATTTGAGGGTCATCTATTCCCTTTCGTGGTACCCACCCCTCCCAGACAGAACCAGATGCCCTTGAGCAGACCGTGCCCAGCACCGGTAGGTGTGTTCTGCACATCCGCTTTCATGCTTGCCCTCACCACCCTGAAACTGCAAGGTTCTTAAGGACGAGGATCTTATCTTCTTTCTTTTTCTATCCCTGGCCCTTTGGGCAGTGCCCAGCACAGACGAGGTGCCCCACAAATATTCTAGCACTGTTGGTTCCATTTCGAATGCTGTAAAGATTGTCAAGCTGCTTTGTTTTATGACCTTGGATAATTTTTGCGACCTCTAGATGTGTCTATTTGGGGAAAAGAAAACCACATCGTGGGACACCATATTCGTCACCTAGGCAGCACTCTGTAAGACAAAGATATTTGAATACAGACTGTGAAACATACTGTTTTTTAAAATGGAGCGATTTTGAAATTTCTCACTTTAGTATGCATGTTCATTGAAGGGAATAAAAGGTATCTGGTGACATAAGTGTTATTAGAACCTGACCTCTTAGGCAAGCGTTTTAGAAAGGTACCTCTCTCCCACAGAAATGGCCACTGTCACCTTAATTAATTACAGATGAAAAGATCTCCCCTGGAGAGGGGCTCCAGTGGCTCCCCCGAAAGGACACCTTTTCCCAGAGGCTGTGCTTGAGCGCTTTCGGAGCTGCAGACTTTGTTTCTAGGCTGGAGCCATGCCTTGCCAGAGCGGTAGCTGAGCTGTTTTGAAGCATCAGACACCAGGGCCCTTGGAAACTTATGGAAAATGTGTCTCTGATCAGGAATGCAGCTGCAGACACAAAGAGTAATTTGAAATAAAAATGTTTTTGTTGTGACAATTAAGCACCACTGTTAGTCTCCATATGCTGAAGTGAAAACCCAAGTTTGTCTGTTATTGATGGCTGAAATGGCTGGATATAGCCTCCGTATTTGTTACCAGATTGTCTCCAATGTATTTTGTCTGTAAATAACATTGGAGTCGTACACAAATCTATATGGAGCTAAATTTTACCTGAGATGCACGTGCACAATTTCCTCTGAGTTCAGTGCAAGGCCAAGCACAATTTAGTTCAAGGAATAACAGGCTTTTTATCAACAACATGTATATCACAGCCACACGTGTTTGGAAAAAGAAAGTGATTGTTGTCATTTGCCATCGTAAAAAGAGAGTTGTCTGTAGTGATATATTTAAATGATACTGTTAGTCATTTATGCCCCCAATATAAATGCTGTTTCATGTTTGTTTTATTATCTATAATAGTATAGCAGGAATCTTTCGATGCACAGAGACCTACATGAAAACTGGACTAAATAAAACTAAAGAGCAATCATGGCATGCAGCGCGTGGAAACCAAGTTAAAGATAGTTTTATGTTTTGTGACCGTGCCTGGAAAGCTTGTCGTGAAACTACCAGCTGGGCTTTATTGCATTCAGTCTGCAAGGTAGTCGAATAACCATGATAAGATATGAATATTTCTTTCGAGTAAATATTGTGAGATGCTATGAATGACAAGCAGGAGGGACAGGATTCGGCGTGGGGTTCTAGTCCGCTGGGAGTGACAAGGAGAAGATGGGCAGCATTTCTTTTGCAGTTACATTAAGCCACTTTCCTTTGGGCCCTTCATCTCTAGCATGTATTTTAGGGATAACATGTGGCTTTCAAAATTTTCCAGTGCTAAGCTGGGTCACTGCTATCTCCTCGCCTGCCAAGTAGTTGTTTGCTCAGAGACTGCAATCTGAGTCAGACATGCTTTGCTGCTTATAGCCAAGGTACTGCTATGGAACCAACACTTACGTTACTTCTCCAAAAAGGGCCAGGTTGGCCGGGGTGAACTTGCCCATTTATACCCAGTGTCTTTGTTCCCAGTGCCTCCTAATTGCCAGATGGCTGCTACTGGTTACGAGTCAGTGAGGCCTGTGTTTATCACACTGAACTCGGCTCCTAGGAGTCTCAGTTTCCGGGGGCGCTTATCCTTGGAACACGCCCATCCACTTTTTGTGAAAGAATCCCTAAAGAAAAAAATCCAGGTCATTGGATATTTCTTTTAAGGTAAAAATTGTTCAAATAAAATGAAAATGTAATTTTCTTGTTCTTTAAAATCATGCTTTCACCGAGTTGTGGAAAGGCCAACACAATTTTTTTAAGGAAATTATTTGAAGTTAGTCACTTTGTTGAAGGAATAAGCTTTTAACAGCTATATTTTTTTTTTAAAAAAAAGAACAACTAAGATCAGTGGGTTAAAATTAAACAATTTTAATTCTTAATGTAAGTAACAAAGAGCAACTTTACACTACTATTAAAGTTCATTTTTTTCTTTTAACTTTTTATTTTTATATGCTTTCAGACATACAGAAGAGTTGCAGGAATTGTGCAAAGAATTCCCATATACCTGTCACCCAGCTTCCCCCAGTGTTATCATTTTACCACATTTGCTTTCTCCTTCCCTCTCTGTCTTTGTCTCTGTCGTCTCTCTATCTATGCACTTTTTTTTTCTGAATTGGGAGTGAGTTATAGACATGGTACTCTTCACCCCTAAATAGTTGAGTGTATATTTCCTGAAAAGAAAGCCATATTCTCTTACATAAGCACAGGCTGTTACAGTCAGGAGGTTAACGTTGGTATAATACTATATTCTGTCATCTAGAGATAGTCAGGTTTTATCAATTTTCCCAATAATGTCCTTTTATAGTAATAGATATTTCAGGATCATGTGTTGCATGCAGTCTTTAGTCTTCTTTAATCTGGAAACATTTCTTAGTCTGTCTTTGTTATTTCATGACCTTCATATTTTTGAAGATTACAGGTTGGTTAGTTTTCAGAGTGTCCTTCATGTTGGGTTTGTCTGTTTTCCTGTGATTAGATTCAGATTATGTACTATTGGCAGTTGTATCAGAGAAGTGAGGTTTTCTTCTTCTCAGTGCATCATATCAGGAGGCACATACTGTTGATTTGTCCCATTACTGGTGATGTTAACTTTGAGCACCAGGTTAAGGTGGTGCCTGCCCTGTAAAGTGAGTACTTTCCCCTTTGTAATTAATAAGTATCTTGTGGGGAGATACTTTCAGTCTATGTGAATTATCTTGCTCCTCATCAAAGCTTCACCCACTACCCAATTGAAAAATGAGCAGAGCGGGGCTTCCCTGGTGGCGCAGTGGTTGAGAGTCCGCCTGCCGATGCAGGGGACACGGGTTCGTGCCCCGGTCCGGGAAGATCCCACGTGCCGCGGAGCGGCTGGGCCCATGAGCCATGGCCGCTGGGCCTGCGCGTCCGGAGCCTGTGCTCCGCAACGGGAGAGGCCACAACAGTGAGAGGCCCGCGTACCG
>NW_021703779.1:123159490-123276584 GCF_005190385.1 Monodon monoceros
GTCCCCTGCATCGGCAGGCGGACACGGGTTCGTGCCCCGGTCCGGGAAGATCCCACGTGCCGCGGAGCGGCTGGGCCCATGAGCCATGGCCGCTGGGCCTGCGCGTCCGGAGCCTGTGCTCCGCAACGGGAGAGGCCACAACAGTGAGAGGCCCGCGTACCGCAAAAAAAAAAAAAAAATGGGCAGAGCATGCGAATAGACATTTCATCAAAGAAGATATATAAATGGCCAATAAATACATGAAAAGGTGCTCAACATCATTAGTCATCAGGGAAATGCAAATCAAAACCACAGTGAGATCCCACTTTACACCCACTGGGATGACTATAACCCAAAAGACATCCAATTACAAGTGTTGATGAGGAAGTAGAGAAACTGGAATCCTCATACATTGCTTGTGAGAATATAAAGTGCTGTAGCCGCTGTGGAAAAAAGTTTGGTGGTTCCTCAAAAAGTTAAATGCAGAATTACCATATGATCCAGAAATTGTACTCCTAGGAATATATCCAAGAGAATTGAAAACATACGTCCACACAAACAGTTGTACACAAGCATCACTCATAATAGCCAAAAAGTGGAAACAAGCTAAATGTCCATCAATTCATGAATGGATAAACAAAATATGCTCTATCTATAAAATGGAATATGATTTAGCCTTAAAAAAAATGGAATTCTAATACATGCTACAACATGGATGAACCTTGAAAACGTCATGCTAAGTGAGAGGAGCCAGTCATAAACAACAACATATTGTATGATTCCATTTATATGAAATGTCCAGAATACACAAGTCCAAAGAGAGAGAAATTACATTTGTGGTTGTCAGGAGCTGAGGGAGGGGAATGGGGAGCAACTGCTTAATGGGTACAGGGCTTTCCTTGGAGTAATAAGACATGTGCCGCAATTGGTGGTGATGTTTGCGCAATCTTGTGAATATATTAAGACCCACAGACTTAGCATTTGTTGATGATTCATTGATGATTCCATGGAATCAGTCATTACGGTAGATGCCAAATGGTGATTTTTAAAATTCCATAATTCCTTTGATATTTCTGTTGGCTTTCTACAGTGAAGACAAATTTTCTTCTCTTCCCTTTCCTCCCTCCCTCCCTCCCTCCTTCCCTCCCACCCTCCCTCCCTTCCTTCCTTTTTTTTTTTTCTCCTGTTTTTCAGTGTGGATTCTGACGTTTCTCAATGGATTGTAATCCTTTATTATTATGTGTTTTGATGCTCGAATTTTCCCTGTTTGACCTGTGAGAGCCCCACTAAGGTGGTTCCTGTGTCCTTTTGACATGCCCCCATCATTCTTTAAGTCTTTCTTTACTTTATGCATAAAATACCCTGGTTCATCTTGTACTTTCTCTGTTCCAGCCCAGGAATCAGCTGTTTTCCAAAGAAGACTTTTAGTGGAAAATGACATTTAAAAAACAAGACCTGGGCATTCCCTGTGCATATTGCTGCTGGGATGCAATTGATTCTAAGCCCTCTTAGGAGATAGAGCTAAAACATACATGTGTACAGATATATACATATGTACATACATGCATATATTCATACGTCTATCATGTATTTCTATATTTATCTATCGCTCATATAGACTTCAATACGTATTCATATAGACTTCAATATATATGTATATATTATACACACGCACAGGCACACACACGTTAAAAACCATGAGTTTGCACTCATTCCTCTAATTCCCATCTGACACCACACAGTTCATTGTATCCTTTTCCCTTTCCATATTTATAACTCCCTTTTCTGATTTAAGGAAACCGTGATCCCATTACTTACCGTATATTAACTTATGTGCTCAGTTCTAGAATACACAGAGAGCAGTTCCAGAATTGCTAATCCATGGCGCTATGAAAAGAAGCCTACTAAGTAACATACAGTATTTGCTTAGATTTCTTTTTGTCTTCAGCCTAAAGGTATATTCTTGAAAGACTGTATTCAAAAATTGCCTTCCCCCCCGCCCCCGCCACCCCTTGCCCAGTGCAGTTATGTTATTTATTTGAAATGCAGTTCATTTGTTTCTTCTGGAGTTTTTGAATTTATTTTTCTTCTTTTGAAATCATTGTGAAACATTAACATGGTTCCAAGTGTCAGAACCTTTTCACTTAAAAATATAATCCTGGATCTTACTCCACGTCAGCTCATAGAGCTCGTCCTCAGTTTAAAGCTTATTTTAATTAAACAAAGCCCTAGTAAAAGAATGTATTGCTTCTTTGCCTAAATAAGTCACTTTGTTTTTTTATTTTGAAACTTATTCTCAAATGCCAGTATCTGAGACACTGTTGAAAATGATGACAGGATAATACAGAGGAAACAATAGAATCCAAGAGAGAAAACTAGGAAAATGGCTGATGTAATAATTGAATAATCAAGGAAGGGATTGAAAACCTGAATTTTATTATGTCTGCTTACCAGCTGCAAAAGTGAGGCGCCAAGGTCAGCTTGACCTAGTTATGTGTCCCTGGGGTTAAATCAAATCATCACTTTTTTTTTTTTTTTACTGAGTTTCTACTTTGTGCCAAGTGCTCTTTAGGACATAAAAGAAACATGAGATGCAGACCCTGAACTTAAAGAGCATCAGATCTAATTGGAGAAAGAAGCCAAACATGAACAAAAAGCAAGTCAGATCTTTCAGAATTCGAGAAAATAGAGGCGCTGTTCCAGGATGTTAGATAATTATACGACAAATGGATTGTCCCAGCTTCCAAGGCAGTGGCGACTGCTCTGAGAGTTCAGAGCTGAAGAGCTCCGAGGACTGGCCTGGGAGGGGGATGTCCAAAGGATGAGATTTGAGGTGTTTTTGGAGAGCACACGGGTAGGTGAGGGGCAGGGGAAGCCGTTGCAGGAGGTGGGACAGAGAGTGGGTAGGGACAGAGGCAGTACATCCCAGTGGTTTTGAGGAGAGAGCGCTGGAGCCAGACTGCGTGAATTTCACCATTGGTTCTGCTATGTATTAGCGCTGCTGTCATGGTCAAGTCAGTTACCCTTCCAGGTGTCAGTTACCTTCATCTGTAAATGGGAAGGATAATGGTGTCTTTCACAAAGAGATCTTGTGAAGCTTAAACGAGATAATCCATGCCACATGTAGCACAGTGCCTGGCACATAATATGCTCTGCTCTCCATAATATTTGCTACTTATTGTGCAAAAGCACAAAGGTAGGAAAGCGCAGGGTATACCTTAAGAAAAGTGAATAAACCAGAATGTTCAAGACGGGAGCAGTGGGGAGTAGAGCCCGAAATATATGTGGAGACTCCACTGTGGAGGGAGCAGCACAGTATTTATATGGGACTGTGTGCTGGGCACTGTTCTATGTGGTTTACATATATCAATCTGCTTACTCCTCTCACCAACGCTGTGAGGTAAGTATCACTAGTTTTCCCACTTCACAAATGAGGGCAAATTGAGCCACAGAGACGTTAAGTGATTTGCACGAGGTCACACAGCTTCTCTGTGGAGGATCCTAGGTATCAGATCAAGGAGTTTGAATTTATTCCGTAGGTAACGGAGAGCTGTTGGTGGCTTTTAATTAATGTATAGGTGTGAGGGGGGTTATTTATATGAACTGCCTTGAGTTAAATAATTGCTCGACCAGCCTCTGCTATTACATGAAAAGAGAGAAGGAGAGAGAAGGGGAGACAGGGAGAGAGAGAGAGAGAGAGAGAAAATGAGAGGGAGGTAAAGAGATATCAATTGATCAGTGGCTCCAGGGCAAAGCAGATGAATGAATAATGACATTCATTAGTCACATGGTCACCTCCTTTAGCATGTATAGTGGTGCATAATGGAGAAAGTATCTCACTGGGATACAGTTACAACTGTGAGCACACCAAGAACTTAGTTTTGGTAGGCGTGCATTCAGATGAAGTGTATGACCTTAGAATATTTTTCAAACTTGAGAAAATATGCATGTTGTAATATAAGTGCTAGATCAGCAAGCACACAGTGTTAACTAGCCTTGAATTATAGGGGTTTTGGGAGACTTGGAGAAACTTGAATTACCTCACTTCCGGGAGACGTTCATTTTGGAAGTGGGGGAATTAGTGGTGGCAGTGCTTTAATTAGCAGAAGATAATCTCAGTCGACACCATGATGGAAATACTTTGTAAGCTTTTAGAATTTCAAGAGATTAATATTCCACATGTGTTCATTTTAGGTGACATTAGCTTTCTTTCTTCTTATAAGTATACATTATTTCAAGAGGATGATACTCAAATTGTTGAACTAGAGCGGTGATAAGTGTTTTAGTAAACCTATGGAAACACTTATGAATCTGCGCTCTGTCAGTCTACAGATCAAGCAAATATATGCCCAGTTCATCTTTCCAGTGCAGTTTAAATATTTCAAATGAAGAATTCTCCAGTGTTTGGAGAATGGGACAGAAACTGGACTAATAAGGGGTGCTCTTCTGCATACTTTTACATATTTCACTGGTGAGCAAAGGACTTTTTTATTATCAGTACTGCCATTGACATCAGTGGACAATTTAAATCTCAGAATCATAGACATTTAGAGCTGGCAGGATTAGAAATTATCTGGTTCACCCTCTTCATTTGACCCAATGAGGGGTGAGGCTTAGAGGGTCAATGACTTGCCCAAGGTCACACATCAAGTTCAGCCTTTTCTCTTCCTCTGCTCCCTCCCTCCCTTCTCCTTCCCTGCTTCCTGAGTTTCTTCCAACAAACGTTTGTGTACTGGGCACCTTCTAGGAGGCAGGTGCTATTCTGGGTACTGGGGACCCAGCAGTAAATGAGGTGGCAGTGCCCTCTGCTCTCACAACTCCGGCTGGAGACTCTTACTGCCTATCTTCTAGACTGGAGCTCACACATTCATCTGTCACTCTGTTAGTGATTCACTGACTAAGACAATCTAGAGGGAGAGATCACTTCTGGATTAAACAAAAACACTTGTAACGTTAGCAGCCAGCATTTTGCATATTTTAAGGGGTAGGTAGGTAGAGGCAGGAGCTATTAGTTTTAGCTCGATCCTAACAGTGTTCTCAAAGCCAGAAAGACCGACCCCTCCAAGAGTGGATGACCAATGGGAAATTACTTCTAAACATACTACTCATGATGAAAAAGCACGCATTTTAGTGTATGAATATTTTATTGAGCAAAGTGCCTGTGAGTAGCTTCCGAATTTTTGTAATAAGCAGCATGAAATATAGAATAAATTTCATAATTGAAACAAGAAAGGTGATTACAAAAGTATGGCTTTTAAGGGGGCTAATAACTCCTAGAAAGAGCACACCAGTGCATAACTGCTGGAGCATTACAGCGCTAGATCTTGAAAAAGGCCTGTCGTGAAAGTTTGAGTTGAGTCCTTAGAAGGAAACATCACTCTGAAGTTACCTGTAGCTCTTTGCTGAGGGAAAGAGGCTGTATGGTGGAAAGTGCCTGAACTCGACTGCATCACCTGGCTCACCCAGAACACCTTTGCAGATGGGACGGATAGAATCCAGAGTTCTCTGCGCTCCTACTGCAAAAGCAGATGTATTGGTTTAGAGATATATTTGTTTTTCATGCATGCTTAAAGATCCACTCAGTGTTTTCTTAGGTGTTAGTCCAAGTCTCTGTATTCACGTCCCACAGTCTCCCGATTACCCTGCATGCACTTGGCGGGTAGTAGGCATCCCAGGCAGGCTTGTTGATTACGTCGATTTTTCATGGGTTTCTGCTTTCCCCCAAAGGCAGTCCGCCGAGGTCCTCTTCAGGGAGCAGCAGTGCGTGTAAGCTGTGGTGGCTTCAGTAGTCCTGAGACTGGTTCTTTGGATGTCGTCAGTGGACTTTTAACAGCAGGAAAATAGCCTGCTCTGTTACTCTTTCTAGCACGGGCTCTTAGGCAGCGCATGTACTCGCGTGGGCATATACATAGAGTGGGTTTCCAAGTTCATGAAGTGTCAGTGTTAATACAGAAGTGGCAATATTGGTTCATATGTGTCAAATGTAGACATGTCTAATGAAGTTACGGGAGTCGGCCACAGTCACTCTTTGAAACGATGGAGTGCTGGTAAATGCTGACACTTTAAAGGTTTCGGTCACGACCCTGGCAGAGGCCCGGGTGTGCAGCAGGCAACGCGAGTCCCACAGCTGTCCCCTCATCAGGCCTCCCCTTTGTTACCCCTTCCGACTTTTGAGTTTGCCACTTTGCACCAAGAGATCAAACCAGGAGGAACATTCTGTAGGCCAGAGGAGAGACTGACCTACGACTTCTGGATTCCAATAAAGAACACAGTGAGGCCGTGCAATTGTTCAGTGATTCAAGTTTCAGAAATTATCACGTGAACTTTCTTCCCCCAGACCAATCATTTCCTGTCCACATTAAAGAAAAAATCAAAACCTAAGTGTAAACGGATGAGTAAGCTTTCCTTTCACTGTGAAAAGTTGTGCTGTAAAGGCAGAAATATCAAAGCATGAGACAATTGACAATTGTCAATTACAGTTGACAGCTGTCAACTACCAGCTTACCGAGTCTAGCTTACCAGGGCAATGTTGTGTTTGTTTGGTCACCTGCACGCCCCTGTCTTCTTTTTTTCTAATAATCTGCCCCGGAATGTTCGAGACAGCTGGCACGAGGCTAGACTGAAGTGAGTCCCAGAGCCCCTGGTCTGTCTTTCAATGGAGAGTCAGCTCTAGGACTTGTAGTAATGCAACGATGCACTCGGAGTTCGGCTCTCCACACCTGCCACGGAGATCAGACGGGCCGCTGTATGTCATCGACTAAAAGAGAGGGAACCCCGACCATCCATGGATGTACATGGCACGTGGCCAGTTAAGAGCTGAACCAGGTTGGAATTCGCAGCAGGGGAGTTGGAAAAGTGCCCCGGTCCTACCTAGCCCGGCAGGTCTCAGTGCAGTGACAAGACAAGCTGCGTGGCAGGCTTCGAGAACTTTCCTCTTTCAACAGAAGGGGGAAACACAGAGGCAGTGAGAGGCGTTGCACTGTGCTGATGTGGCTTTTTCAATTTGCTGTCACTGATGCCACCGATGTTAATTCTGGCAGGGTTAATTATGAGAAATTAAAAAGCTACTTCGAACAGACTGTACCCTTCGGTCTCGGAGAAAGAGTGGGCTCTGGCATGAGCACATTTCTTCATTAATACCCATCCCCAAAGGGCTACTCCATGCAGCGTTCCGAATATGAATCCTGAACTTGCAGGGGTGCTGCAAGAAGCCAGGGAGCTCGGATTCAGAGGAGGGTGACTGCTTCTTCTACCCTTTCAGGAAAATACTGCAGCGCCTGCCTGGAAACCACCCAGCTGGTGACATTTGGAAAGGAGAATTTATTTATTTGCATGTTGGCACGTTATGAGATTTGAAATATGGTTTGTACTGTGTTCCGTGTAGACGCCACTGCATCCGGGGTCTAGGGGCAGCTGTGTAATCCATACAGCCGCTAACAGGTAGGTTTGCAGAAGCCCTGGAATTGTTTGACGTTTAGTATGTCACCCAGTGGCTCTAGGGTATGCATTTCTCTCTCAGGAAAATTTCACCAGCTCCTTACAGACTAGGCTCTCTTCCACCAGCCTAACGTATTATACTAAATAACAATCTTGTTACCCCAGATACATCATAGAAAGTCAGCTGTGAAAAAATATACCAATATAAATAGTGCAGCTGTAAGGCAGGTGCTTAAGTTATTTTATTGTAACCTCAAAAGGCCACATTATGGAGGAAACCCACCTAGAAATGGAAGTAGGTAAAGCAGTAAAACGCTGCAGCATTTACCTTTCAGCAAAACCAGAGCCCCATTGTTCAGTGGATTAGGCGCTGAGGCCGGTCACAGAGCAGCTCTCCACGTCAAGACGGTTCCAGAACACAAGTGTAGTTCTCCCTTAGTAAAGGCATCTGCTAATCACTAGCACAAAACACACAGCTGGGTGGACATTAAAATATACTACCTTCCGCAGAGAGCAGAGCTGGCGGTGTGAGCACAGAGCTGTTCTTGGATTTGCTGTCTGTCTGAGGAGCGAAGACAGCCATTGGCTATTCGGAAAAAAGAAAGAAGCAAATCCATCAATATGTAATTAGCCCTTCCCTTTTGTCTAAAGATCAGATTGCTCAGGGGGCCTAGACAAGACACTGCTGTTTTTCTACCTCTGTGTCTCCCTAAGCCTCTCCCGTCCTGGTGAGAGGACACCTGCCCAGGCCTGGCTTCTGATGCTGCAAGGCGCGCTCTGTGTGGCCAAGCTCTCTGTGCGCTTTTAGGCGCCCCACCCCCCCTCATGTCCTCCCTCTCTCCCCACCCCTTTCCCTCTCTCTCTCTCTCTCTCTCATTTTCTCTCTCTCTCTTTCTCATATTCTCTCTGTTCCTCTCATATTCTCCCTCTCTCTCTCTGTTTCACTCTCTCTGTCTCTCTCCCCCTCTTCTCTCTCTTCCCCCTCCCTCTTTTCTTTCTGTCTTTTATCTCTGGAGCCCCGGAGACGTTGGTGATTCTCCATGAATGCCTCGTCTCCTCCCCAGACTCTCTGCTAGGAAGCGGGCGCAAACCCTAACATTGCCTCACTTAAGGTCCCAGGCTGGCACAGAGTGTGGGATTGCTCTCAACAGCATCCTAGTGACTCCAAAGAAATACTCATATACCCTTTTAGAAGCATCAGAGAGCCGTGAGGGCGAGGCAGAATGGAGCCCCAAGGTTACTGGTATCCAAAGTGAGGAATTTTCACATGTATTTTGTTGCTTTTCTTTAGGAAATGTTTCCTACCCCCAAGGCCCAGTAAAATGGGTCCTTTTCATTATGATGTGATAGAGGGGAAGGGTCGTGTGTGCAGGATGACTACAGCATCACCCCGGAAGCCATACGTCTACTCTTGTGATTTCACCTTCTGAGAGTCCTTGTGCGTGGCACCTCAGCGAGGAAACTCCTGTTTCCAATTCCCTCAGATGCAGGAGATGGTTGCTTTTGTTTCTCTTTGAATTACTCTTGCTGCCGCGTGGGTGTTACAGACATATCCGTGTAAATGAACTTGTACGTTCATTGAAACATGAACAATCCTTGTCCAAAAGTGTGCAGACTAGTTTTCCTTCCCCCTGAACTTAGTGTCCTTGCTGCGCGGCTGTCACTGGTATTAGCGCCATCAAAAGATAATATTGGATCTAAGGTCCATCCACAGACATGAGCCACCAGGAGTAGGGGGGACATAGGTCATCATAGTTAGCTGATGTCCAGCTTCATAGGCAGAGCTTGAATTGGGAGAACACTTTACTGTGTCTGGAAGCTTGTCTACAAGTCTGGCCCCCTGGCTCAACGGTAGGGCAGAGAGTTCCAGAGCTCTGGAGGCTGGAGACCTGGGTTCCAGGCCCAGCCCCAGTCCTGACAGCCCTGGGTCTTTAGCTAAGTCAATTCACCTACGAGAGCCTCGGTTTCTTTCTGTCTGGAATCAGGCTGAGAGTCACTTCTACCCTGCTTTTGTCACTAAGGATCAGACAAAATACAGTTACAAGTGCTTTAAATACCAAAAAGTGTCATGCATATACTGGTTATTCTTGTGGCTTGTATATTATGATCTAAATCCCTTATTTAATGGCTTCCAGCCACGATCAGCTCCTTCGAGGCATGGACTGGATTTATTGCATCATTAGCGAAGAAGTTTCCTTTTCTGAGAGAGCCAGAATTACGTTCTGCGTCACGTGGCCTTCCCCAGACGTGCCCACTTTCAAGTACTAATTTTACGTGCTCTTGAGCATTTGGCCAATGAAGTGGAACAGTTGTGAACAAACATCTTTCCATTCAGACAATTGTTTCAAAACACAGACCTATCATTTCTGATCAGAGCAAAAGACAACGCACCGTTTTCAACGGGACTCTTTTTTTTTTCTTTCCCGTTAAAAATGCGGCTCACTCACAACTTGTTCCTGTCTAAGGAAAATGCTTCCCGCCACATTTCCTCATTAGCTTTGCCTAAGACAGACGCCTGTGTCACAGCTGATGGAGGCTTTATGAGCCTTTTAGCCAAATGAGTGATGTTTGCCTCGTTATGTCAGATCTGAGGGCACTCCTGGCATCTCTCTTTATTCCCTGTCTAACACCATCAATCGAGCAGCTGCCGTGCACCCGTGATCAGGCTGATTATGAAAATGTGTTCAGGAGCCTGGCGACGCCAATTGTCTTTTATCTGAAGAGGCCGGTAGACGCTGCCTAGGGCTTGCAGTTCTGTGAACAGCAGATTTTGTTCCAAGACGGGCAGGTGAGAATCACCCGAGGCCGGAGAAACTAGGTGAGGGCCCTGCAGCTTAATGTTGGTTGATTATGGAAGATTCTTTGGTCCTTTCATTTTGATTTCATGTGCTGGACAAGGTCATTATTCTCGGGACCATGGGAAGAAAGCTTGTTAAGCCCAAGGCCCGTTAATAGGCAATCTATTTTTTTTTCCCTAAATGCACTTTTTAAAAAGGAAGGGGAACATTTGTTTATAGAACATATCGAATTCCAGCTGGACCTTCACAAAGTTTCCCTGAATGTGTGATGACAGCTTTCCTTTGTTGCTGAAGATAAAAATGATCTGTGAGGTTCTGTGATCCTGGACCTGCTCCTGGCCAGCCTGACTGCATGCGATGGGCCCTGGGCTTTCTTAGGAGCCCCCGGCTTACCCCTGTCCCTGACAGCTATGCTGTGGAGGTGGCCTATTGCTTTTCCTCCTCTGGCTTCATATTCCCCCAAAGTGCCCACGTGGCATTTTCCCCTTTGCCCCCCACAAAGCCTCCCTTTGTGTCCTTTCTGGCTTGGAAGACCAGAAGCCTGTTTTAGATAATTTAGTTCAGACCCTCGGGTTGCCCTAACAGTCTTTGCAATAGACCATTCTGCAGACCCTGTAGGGGGGCCCAGGCTGACCACACAGAACGACCTCCCCGTGTAGTCAGGAAAACTTGGCCAGACTGTAGCTGGAACTTGACGTGCTCATTTCTAGTCATTTCTGACCGGCTATGAATTGTCTAAAGCAGCGAGTTCCTGCGGTGGTCAAACAGTGGGCGGGGGCAGCCACTTTTAGGTTTGTTTAACACTTTTTCTAAATAGTGTATCAGGATTGCATTTCTGTGTACTGACCAGGGGTCTAGAACACAGGTGTGAATAAGGGTCTGATGGCAGATGAAATACACACTTCAAGGCCACCGGGGGACTAAAGAGGGAGTTTGGTAAGGAGCATAGGTTTGCAGCCTGGACTTACCATCAGCTCGCCTAGGGAGCTTGGGAAACATGCCTGTGTCCAGAATCCATCTGGAGCACTTAAGTCCGAACCTCTGTGGGTGGTGCCTTGGCACGGGGATGTTATCCCACCTCCCCGGGAGATTTGAGTATGCAGCCAGCGATGAGAACCACATGTGTGGTAGAAGAAGTGTGAGTTCTGAGTCAAAGATGGGAGTTCTTGGCCTCGTCTCTGTCCCTCATTGGCACTGTGAGCGTGAATAAATCATCTCACCTCTCTGAACCTCAGGGTCTTCATTCGTAGAATGGGAATCAGGGCCATAGCTACTGTTTATCAAGGGCTCCCGATGTAAACAGCCACGTGCTGACTGCATCACAAGTGTGATCTTCTTTAATCTTTCCCAGACCCTCAGAGAGTTTGGCTAATTTGTCCAGGGTCATACAAATAGTGAGTGTGGAAGCCAGACTCTAACCCAGGTGACACTGAGTCCAGAGTCGAAGCTCTTAAGCATCGTTCTAGAAAGTAAGGATGATCTCACCATCATGACAGTTTCTTTGCAGGGGTAAGAATTAAATGAGTCAATATGTGTTTCGGTACTCTGTAAACTGTACGTGGATGTGCACGTGAAGTGGTTTGTTAGCAGTGGTTGTAGTAGGAAGAAGACCAGGCTGGGGATTTCAGCTGATGAGATGTCAGCCTCAGCTGAGGAGCTGCGGACACGCACGCGTGAGTGTGAGCCGGATGCGCTCACCGTGCATGGACTCTGCGCCTCGCTTCAAATTCCTGAGCCAGGCAGGCTTAAATAAGGTCTGGAATCAATTCAGAAATGCATGTGGGACAGCCTCTTCAGGACCTCCTTTATCAGTGTACAGAGCTAACTGTGTAACATCAGGCACGGAATTGCTGTTTAAGAGAGAGGGAGGGAGGGAGGGAGGGAGAGAGGCTCGTGATTGTCATATGTGAATTAACTGCTTTGACTTTTTTCAATGGTGCATTGATCACACGCATCTAATTTCACTCCTTTCTCAAAACCACACTAAAACTACAATGAAGGGACTTTTAAAAGGGATAAACCCCAAAGGACTGGGAAAATGGGAGAGGAAATAACAAAATTTGGGAAGTTTGAAAACATTGGACGAATAGTAACTGATTTAGCAGATCGAGGAATCCAGGTCCTAAGCCGGCAGTGGGGAAAGTTGAGAATCGATTCACATCACAGAACCCTCAAAAGCCCTGCAAGTGGGAGTGAATAGGGTCTCAGATATAGAGGGTTGGTTGAAAGCAGCGTCAGAAGACCTTAAATCCCTAATTCCCCTCCCTTGCTCTTCCATCCTTCCATTCCCCGACCCCTGCAGAAAATGGGAGGTTTTTGTTTTGTTTTTTTTGTTTTTTTGCGGTACGCAGGCCTCTCACTGTTGTGGCCTCTCCCGTTGCGGAGCACAGGCTCCGGACGCGCAGGCTCAGCGGCCATGGCTCACGGGCCCAGCCGCTCCGCGGCACGTGGGATCTTCCCGGACCAGGGCGCGAACCCGTGTCCCCTGCATCGGCAGGCGGGCTCTCAACCACTGCGCCGCCAGGGAAGCCTGGGAGGTTTATTCTTGGGGGTGGGGAGGATAAAACAGGCTTAGTGGAGAAGAGCACATATAAGAATGTAAAAATAAATGTTCAGGTAACTGAACTTTTACTATAAATATGTTGGAAAGACGGAGGGATGGGAAGGACTTCAGTGTGTGGTAGGGGAAAGGAAGAAAGGCTAAGTGCTCCACTTCCGTAGAGGGAAGTCAAGGAGAAAATACCGGAAACCGGAAAATCAACAAATAGCAATACAATTGTGTTATTTAGAGAAAGGGGGCAAGTGCACAAAGAATGACCTAAAGAAAAGTTGCAAGCAGTTGCCTCTTGAGAAGGGGGATGAGACGGAGGTGAAGTGCAGAGCCGGAGACTGCAGTGCATCTTAAATCTTTTGGAGGGACTTAACTCTGTGTCTTCACGTGCGTACAGAAATTTGATGAAATCCCAAGCATCCGCTCCTCCCTTTTGCAAACACAACGGTGGAAAATACCCTGAGATAGAAAATTAACCAAGTAATAACGGAAACTCCTGCTAAGCAGGTAATGGCCAGGAAGGGAGGAAGGGACAGAGAGAGAGAGACAGAGAGACAGAGAAACAGAGAGACAGGGAGACCACCAGCAGAGAAGCAAAGCTTTCCTCAAACGTTAATTCTGAAGGAGACGCCATCTAACACCAAGGAAATGGGCGACAGTGCATCCGAGGAGCACTTGGTTTGGTTTGACTGTGTAGCCGAGGGGCCAGGAAAGCTGCACAAAGAGCCCTTCATCTAACCAGGTCTCTCCTTTAATTGCTTGCAAATCCAATGGAACCAACCCGAATACAATGGGCACTTGAGAGGTTGTCTCTGAAAAGAGCATGAAGTGGGACAGCCATGTTCCCACCTCCTCTGTCTAGGAGTCGGGATTTGCCCCGACTTTCGCATGAGCGTGGCTCGTCAGCATTTCAGCTCTCTCGATTTGGCCGAACAGTGACATGCTGAACAGTGGGGCAGATCCTAACCGCCAGTTAGCAGGGTTTAATGAAATCCAAGAGCTCAGCGCACAGGCAAATTACACTAACAGATATTTGTAGACATTTACATCATTGATGGACTCTGTAGTTTAACCGGGAGAACATTGGAGATATTTGTTACTTTTTTCATTTCCTTCTATATTGCTGCACAGTAAAAACCACCATGGCAATGACTGTATATATTGACTAGCTCCTCAGGGATCGTGATATATCTTGTGACCGTAAACACTCCCTGATAAACTCTCAGCATTAGTAACGAACGACTCTGTGACAATGCTGTGTCAGCATTTCCTGCCTGTCCCCAGGCGGCGACCAAGGGGTTACCGAAGCTGGCCTCTAGAGAAAGGATTGGTTAGCGACATCAGATGGGGCAGATAAAGATGAGGGTGTCTGAGCTGCCATATTTTCTAGGGAGAAGCTCCAGTTTGTTTGAAATGGGGAGTGCCTCGGTGGAGTTTACCAGGGACCTCTGCTGGCAGGGCCTTGCAACATAGAGAACTTTTAAGCTGAAAAAATGCTTAATAGCATTTAAAATCTCCAGCCCTGCTGTTTTGGTGTGTCGCCCTAGGAAAGGCCCTAGAAGGGGATGGGGAAGCAGAGGCGGGCAAAGAAGGTGGTGCGGTCATCTCAATGAGCACGGAGCTGACCCGGGACTTTCTGTCTGTGCACCAGGTAAAACCCACACAGGAACCCTTGATCTCATGTTGTTCTCTGGTATTATTAAGTGAATACAATTTTCATGGCCCACCTGCTAGTGTAACTAATTAACAGCCATTCTCATTAATTACATTGATCAGGATCATAAAATAATTTCAAATTGCTGGATATGGTCAGCAGTTGTGGAATGGTTTCACTTTAATCCCTTAGTGATTTTTTCACGATTAATCAAACAAAATATATGTAGTTATTTGAGCCACTTTTTTCATCTTGGAACGTCAACTCAGGGCAATTATAGTAGACATAAAGTCGGTGCAAATAGAACTCCATTTCATGCAGTAGCTAATTAAGCAATAAGGCACAATGGGGTGGGGGGGTATGATTATCAGGAGATAATCACCCCCCTGAGGAGTCACAAAGCGAAAGGTGCAGTTGAGTACCTCTGCTGCCACAGGTCTGTGATTACCTCCGGATAACCATACACCCTGCCGGTGCCTTGTTGCTAATTGGAAACACTTTCCGTTTTATGCAGAAATAAATTAAGGAAAAACGACTTTGATCATAGGAAATGGTTCACTACAGTATGAAGGTTTCATCTATTAATAGTGACAACACCAATGCGTGCTTTAGAAGGTGAAATAATCCATCGTACTGTTTCACATCCTCTGTGGCTGTTGGGGGCTACTTTCAGCTTATTGTTTACACCTTGGCGAGTGCATACATTTAGTGGTTTGGGTGTGTGAAATGTAATCTTCAGATGCTCAGATGTCTAATAATTAATTTTTCATCCAATTGGAAAGTTCTTGCGTTGAAGGTACTAAACTTCTTTGGAACGAAATCAGAAAAGAATAGTAGGGTAACTTATATAGTCTAAGAAAGAGAAAAAAAATGCATCTGCTAAGGCTTCAGCCGTGATCTCTCAGGTTGCTTCCAGCTCTGAAACTTCTACTGCGCTGTACAGCCAGCTCCGGCCGTGACAATGGCAACACACGGCCCTTCAAGCAGGGGAGAATATTCTGGCTCTTTCTAGGACATGGTTCCTCTCCTGTTCTTCCAAAGGAAAAAGGAATAAAAAAAATCAAACCCACACAAACCAAAACAAAGCAAAATGACCAATATCCTTCCTGTGCCAGTGCCAACTGGTAGCGTAGAAGGTCCTGCTCCCTTGGCATTAGTTTCCCCAACCACCAGGCCTAGTTATTTCTTCCTTTAGGAACCATAGTGGGGTTAGAGCAGTGGTCACACAAAAGAAAAGCAAAATAAACAAACAAAACCCCTACTACTCTTACCAGCAGCTTCTAAACAACAAAGAGGAGAGGCTAACAGCTAACGGGGTGCCTGGCGGTGTGGTGTTTGCGTTTAATGTCCAGGAGAATTTCATTCTTGTTGACTGTAAAGATATGAACTTCATAGTAAACTTTTTATAAACCTTGTAATAAACTTTATTTTGACCAACTAAACTTCCCTTTTTATTATTAAAAATCACTGTATTTATCTGAGTTGTACCTCAAACGATCAGATTTATTTCATTTCATATCCCTCCCCCCTCTTGACTAAAATCATTAGGGCTTTCTTAAAAGTGTGTGTGTTTTCATTTTAACTCTAGGAAGATAACACAGGACTTACATAGTTGTTGCTTCTCGAAGATGTTCATCCAAATCGGCCCAGGCTTGTTTCAAAATGAGGATGCCGCCTGGTTTAGCATCTGTGGGCGTCCTGAGGGAAATGTAGCCGTGTACTTACTGTGACCCTGTCAAATGAAGATACATTTGTCATATGCAGGATACATTACTGACTTTATGACATGCGACATGCAGAAGTGGCCAGTTGAGTGCATCTCTTCTGTAAAAGCATCCTTCAGATTGCTTATGTTCTGTTTTTAGTGTAACTTTGTTAACGGTGTAATGCATTGAAAAATATGTAGGTAAAACAGTTGGACACTAGACCCAGGGTTTTCCCTTTAAGTGTCGGTTAGTGCTGTTTTGAAAAGAACCGTCTCACTTTAACCTTGCTAACATTTAATTCAGGCCGTGTGGCTTCATGAAGTCAAACCATTTGGCCCCATGTGGCTCTGCTTGGCATGGGGTTCTCTACCACGTAGAAATACTCTTTGGTCAGGGTTAAGAATGAACAAGACGTTATTGAAAAACAAAATAGGCACAAGAAGAAGATCGGCGATCAGTATGATCTTGAAACATTGGCTTCATACTGAGTCTCCTGGTTTCCAGGCTTATCTCAGGCTCACAGGGGTCCTCAGACTTACATATGCATTACGAAAAGGAAATGTCAGTTATTAACTTAAGTAGCATAGGTGCGAATTGTAAGAGGGCTTTTAAAGTGCCAAAAGTTGAAAAAGGAAATGAAATGTAGTTATTTATGATAGAGCTTTAGAAATACTTCGATTTGTTCTTGGGAGACCTGGCATTTTCAATTTTAAATTGCGTGCGTTCTTCAAAGTGGCCTGATTCGTGTAAAAATAATAATAAAGGCAGCTTCCCCTATAGTCATCTAAGTGTGCAAGTGTGCGTTTGGCCATGGGTTTTTCTCCCCCAAAGCAATCAACCGTCAGAACTTCAGCCTTCTCTAAAATGAGAAACATCGTAGTATCTGATGAGTTGAAATGACGCCAGACGAAACTTAGCCGAATGAAGGTCATTTGCGAAGCTCTATCCGTTGGAATTAGTTAAGTTTTTGGTTTTAATTCCTGCTACTCATCAACCTTTGGTGGAGATTATCTAGAGGGACCTTTGCACCTGTAATCATCTCAGGTGTTTTGATCTTTCTAGGCTAACTAAGCAGACCTGAGAAAAAGTCTTGTGCGGAATTGAGAAGCACAGTGGGTCTTTAGGTAGATAGCCCGCCTGGTATCAATGAAGTGCCGTTTAGCAATTGCTCATTGGCCCAAACAAGTGGAGGCGGGGCGGGGGCGGTGGGAGGGTGGCTTGATGAGCCAGATGGAAAGGGCTACTTTAAGAAGGGATCAGAAAAGGCACTGCTCTTCTGCTGGCCTAAATCCACTAATCTGATGTTATTATTAGCGATAAGGAGCAGTGGCCAGGAGAAAATCTCATTCTCTGCAAATGTCATTTAAATAGGACTCTGATATTCTCCGGTCAAGTCGACAGGCTTTAGTCAAATAGTGAGTGCTTTATTTGTAAATGCGGGAGGGAAAGAAAAGCTTCAGTTCGGCAGTGCTTAGGATGTCAGCGTACCAGTATTGATTAATCGTTCAGAAGTGGCAGCTGCTTTATTAAATGTGCAGCTCGCCAGACAGAAGGTATCAGGTGTAGGAAATGTTTGTTGACAATTCACCTTTTCCCCCCCGGTGTGGTGGAACAGACCCTTACATGTTCCTCAACGACCGTTCCTGGGAATTCACCTCCTTCCCGCTCCACAAGTCCGCCACCCGCAAACTCCCTGCTGACCCGCAAGAGTTACTAGGGTGAACCTCCCCCAAACAGCTTGTGACTGCACAATTAAAAAAAGAAAAATCTTTGGCAATATTTTATGTTTTTCTTTTTGGTCATTGTTATGCTCCGTGGGAAGGTCTTGCTACTTAAGTACTAATTATAATTATAGACGTAGCGCATATACTGTTAAGGAATCATGTTCTCAGAATTGTGACTCAGCTCCTGGCTTGGGGAATGAGGCATCTTAAAGAAGCTGAAAGAACTCTTTGAAACCACTAGGGGCACTATTTAGCAAGCTCTCTGCTTCACGTTTTGAAATTGTACCCCAGTAAGGCCAAAGCCTTTCTGAAGTTTCCTAACACAGTCAGAAGAGAGTTTATGCTTTAGAAGAATCTGGCATATATGTAACTCTTCAGTGGGTTTACCCCAAATGCACCTTGAAGAAACACAAATCCAATAAAAAAAGCTTTCTAACCCTTTCCCATCCTTCAAGATCAATTTTCCATTCGTCTGCCTTTAGGATTTCCGAGCTCTTTTAAACTCCTTTGACATTTAACTTCTGTGGCCCTCACTTGGCACTCAGCGTAAATGACATGTGCATGTACTATGTCCCCATTATTGATTTACAAAATATTGCCAATGTATTGATTATTCATTCCTCATTCAATACATTTACGTCTAGTGGTTACTGTGTGCTACATGTTCTCCTTACTTGCAGTAAATGGCAAGATAAAGCAAAAGGCGATGCCTGCCATGGATGAAAAAGCATTGGCTAATGTGATAGGGAGGGATTGGGTGAAATGGTGGAGTGCAGGCACTACGTTTGATAGGGTGCTGAGGAAAGGTCTTTCAGAGGAGGGGATATTTGAGCAGAGACCTGAGGGAAGAGCTAGGAGAAGAGTATCGCATGCTAATTGTATAGCGAAGGCAAAGGCTCTAAAGTGTGAATGAGCTTGGCAATTTTGAGGAAGAGAAAGGAGGCCAGTATTGACATGAAGAGAGTAATTAAGTTGGAACATGGCATGAGACCGAAGTTTGAAAGGAAAGAAGTAGGCATTGGAGAATTTAAGTCAGGCAGTGACAAGATTTGATTTATGTTTTATTAATAAAAATTTGCTCCGGCTTCAGTATGGAGAATGGATTGGAGGGGGTGATGGTGGAAGCAGAGAGGTTATCATGGCAGTTGTCCGGGTGAGAGTTGATTCTGGCTTGGACCAGAGTCATGGAATTACAGATGGAGGGAAAAGGAATACAGTTGGGAGAGAAACAGATGAAACTTGCTCATGGGGTTGAGTGAACATGAGGAATCAAGGACGACTTGAGTGTGGCAGTTGAAGCCATACGGTGAGTAGAGGTGGAAGGAGGTAGGCAGTGTAGAGTCAGAGCTAGGAGCTCCAGCTTTGGAATGGAGTGGTATTGTTTTTGATCCTTGGGCAAGTTACTTCGCTTCTCCATGCCTCACTTTCCTCATCTGTAAAAGGTGGATAATGGTAGCTATTCCATAGATTTTAAAAATGGAATCTGTAAGAACTAATGCTGGTAAAATGCTTCGCACAGCGCATCATTAATAAATGCTCAGAAGACAGTTAACAGCCAAGTGTTAGGAGACAGACAACTTTGGAGCTTTGTGTGAGTTTCGTTAACTAACGGCTGGGGAACCTCCCCCCACCATGTGAAATTTCTGTTTTGACATATTTAAAAGTCGAGTCGGTAATTGCAGTTAGCCGAGGGCAAATGTCAGTAGCATAACTGGCTGTCTTGGAATATTTTCCCCACAAACCATGAGAAATAACAACAGAAGAAAAGTAAATTGTACACTAAACCAGACGCTCAGCATCATTTGAAGACAAACAATGCCAAAGGTGTGAAATAACTGTGAGTAAAAAGGTAAAAGTTGCCAAATCACAGTGCATGATCTCATGCTTCTGCCCCACCCCTGCTCTGATACAAGGCTTTTCAGGATCAAAGGGAGACTGAGAAAAACTTGAAAAAGAGCTGACGAGTGCAGAATTCCCTAAGTTCAGGTATGTTGAGACTTTTTTTCCCTTGTAGCCTTGATATAACAGACCGGCTAGATACAAAATCTAGTGACTTTATTTCATTGAACTTTGTGTTTTTTTAATGCTGCTCCACTGTTGCCTTGGTTTTGTAAACTCTGATGCCGGTCTCATTCTCTTGACTTTGTAAGTTATTTGATGGTTTTTGTCTAGAGGCCTTGAGAATTTGTCTCTGTTTTTCAAATCTAATAATTTTACTGCCATATATCTTTAAGCTGATCATTATGGATAATTTTCCCAGGTATGCAGTGAGCCCATTCAGTGAAATTATTTTAGGTCTCTTTCTATTGTAGGAACATTTTCTTGCATTACAATTTTAAACGTTATCTGTTCCAGCATTTTGTTTTTCTTTTCGAAGGACTCTAGTAATATGAATATTATTTATTCTTTGCCTTCCTTCCATTTCCACTACTTTCTCTCTAACCCTTTTACGTTTTTTCCCCTGTGTCACTGTAATTCTTTTGGTTGTTTTCCTACATTTCTTCAATATCTCTTATTAATTTTTTATTTGAATCTATTCTCCTCTCTGCACCTTTATTTTTCAGATAATTTGTCTTTTCCATTTCTTTCCTGTATTTCATCAACTTACTTTTCATTCTTTTCTGTTTTTCTTGTACATTTAAAATTTTAGTTTCTGAATTTCTGACTCACGGTGGTTTTTCATATCTTCGGATGCCTTTTGGAGAATATTCTTTTAGAGTATATTTAATTCTTTTACAGTGCTGGCTTACAGTTTTCTTGTGCTTTATAACTGTTTCTTGGAAGGGGAATTTCCTCAATTGATGAGTACAAAATTTCACTTCCTGTGTAATGACACATTCACAAAAATTCACCATGTTTTGGTCACAAAGCGAACATCCATCATTTTCATAAAGTAGAAATGGTACAAACAACACTCTCCAATCACAGTATAACAAAACTAGAAATCACTAACAAAATAAAAACTAGAATGCCACTTTTATCCAGATATCTTAAAAGCTCCAATTAAACAACTCCTGCATGGAAGAGGAAATACAAACTGAGATTATAGATTAAAAAATGGAAATAAAAAAACTACACATAAAAACCTATCTATGGGACTTGCCTGGTGGCTCAGTGGTTAGGAATCTGCCTGCCAATTCAGAGGACACGGGTTTGAGCCCTGGTCTGGGAAGATCCTACATGCCATGGAGCACCTAAGCCCGTGCACCACAACTGCCGAGCCCCCACGCCACAACTACTGAAGCCCGTGCACCTAGAGCCCATGCTCTACAACAAGAGAAGCCACCACAATGAGAAGCCCCCGCACCGCAACGAAGAGTAGCCCCCGGTCGCCGCAACTAGAGAAAGCTCGTGTGCAGCAGCAAAGACCCAATGCAGCCAAAAATAAATAAATAAATAAATTAATTAATTAACAAAATCAATCTATGGGATGCATTTAAAACAGTGATCAGAGGAAAATTAATGGAAGTGAACACTTTTACCAATAAAAATGAAAGAATGGAAATAAATGAGAAAATACCCAGATCAAAAAACTAGAAAAAGAACAAAGTAAATCAAAAGAAAGCACAAGGAAGGAAGTAATAAAGGTTAAAATGGAATATAATGAGATACAGAACAGGAAAAAAAAAAGAGATCTAATCAATAAATCAAAATCCTGTATTTTAAAAAAATTATGCAAATAGAGAAACCACTAGCGAACTTATTAAAGGAGAAGCAAAACTATGAAATGAAAGATGAGAAGGAAGAAATACCCATTTGAAAAATCACAAGAGAATACTTTTCTGACATCTATGCAAACTTTATTTTATTTTTTAATTAAAAAATTTTTTTTGGCTGCACTGTGGGGCATGCGGGATCTTAGTTCCCTGACCAGGGATTGAACCTGCGCCCCTTGCAGTGGAAGCACAGAGTCTTAACCACTGGTGTGCCAGGTAAGTCCCTATGCAAACTTTAAAACTTAGATAAAGTTGATAATTTCCTAGAAAAGTATGGATTGCCAAAATTTAGATCGTTTGATTTAGAAAGCTTAAATAGATCAATATACATAAAAGGAATAGAGAACGTTATTAATGAACTACCTCACAAAAAAGCTCCAGGCTCAGACAGTTTCGTAGTTTTGAAACTATGTGTACATTAGGGTTGATCAAACATGTGAATGTTTTGTAGATAATGAGTGTAGTTTTCTCACTGTTGGAAAAGGGAGTTACAAAGAAACAAAGAGAGAAAGCTAGAATGAAGCTTACAATTGGAGGTATCAATATGAACTCATATATTTTAGATAGATCGATAGATGGATAGATAAATAGATATATGTGTGCATACATATCATATTTTCTAGCTTGATCTGCTGTGAGAGCGTAAAAGTAAATGACATGCTCATAGCAGTGAGCATACCTAGCACTCAGATTTTGGTTTCTAAATACCATACTCTAATAAGTGGAACCAGGAACGCTTGGGAAAGTGATTGATTTCAGCTGGGGCAAGAAAAGTATAAAATGAGTCTGGAATATCTTACGGAGCTAGAAGTAAGGCAGTCTAAAAAATGACCAAGGCACGTCAAAACGTCACAGGAGCCAACATGAAAGAGCACAAAATGATCAAATCCCAGACAATATAAACAATAAAATAAACAATGATAGTAATGGGGTATAACTCATAGAACAAAATAAATGTCCACGAGTTCATACTGCTATGAATTGAGTGAATGAATGATGAATGAAATACAAAGTCATGATTTGAGGAAGACCATGGTATAATAGTGGTAGGCGTTATTCACCAATGGATACTAAAATCTTTGGATGAATGTTTGAGGAGAAACAAGATGTTAGAGTAATCTCAAAGTATCTCCTCCAAATTTTGATCAGTTACAAAGGAAAAAAAAATAGTAACTTTAGCAACCTAGCAGACATCTCCTTAACTAAGTGATGGAGGTTCACATCACCAGTAATAAGATATATTGACATCACGACTCCCTGTGGTGATGCACTGAGAAAAGTTAAGATAACTTCAGCATCGCGGCTGTGGTATTCCTGCCCAGACGCATAACCTCCATATAACCATGATAAAATACCTGACAAAACCAAACTGAGAGACCGTTTGCAAAATAATTGACCAGTATTCATCAAAAGTGCCAAAGTCATGAAAGACCAGGAAAGATGTAGAATTGTCGCAGATTGGAAGAGGCCAAATAGACACGACTAAATGCAACTCGGAGTCCTGAATGGGATCCTGTAACAGAAAAACAGACACTAGGGGAAAACCTGGTGAAATCTAGTTAATTGTGTTTTAATAATGTTGATTCCTTGTTCTTTTGATAATTGTATTGCAGCTATGTAAGTTGTTAACATTATGAAAAGCTGGGCAGAGGATGTACATGAATTCTCTGTACTGTGTCTGCAGTTTTTCTATAAAGTCTAACGTTCTTTCAAAATAATAAAAGAAATTAAGTCAGCTTTGCAGATAGGTTTATTACACTTTCTAAAGCCAGCCCACTTTCTAGCAGCCTTCATATTTTACACTGTGTTCCCAAGCCCTGTAAATGCCATAGCATGTTGTTATGAACAGAATGTTTATATCCCCCTAAAATGTGTATGTTGAAACCCTACCTCCCAGTGTGATGGTATTTAGAGGTGAAGCCTTTGGGAGGTGATTAAGATTAGATGAGGTCATGGTGATGGAACCTCATGAATGGGATTAGCACCCTTATAAGAGTCATGAAAGAGCTTGCACCCCTCTCTGCTCTCCTCCATGTGAGGACACAATAAGAAGGCGGCCGTCTGCAGCCCCGGAGAGGGCCCTCACCAGAACTCGACCATGCTGGTATCCTGATCATGGACTTCCAGCCTCCAGAACTGTGGGAAATAAATGTCTGTTGTTTAAGCCCCCCAGTCAATGGTATTTTTGGCATAGCGGCCCAAGCTGACTGAGACACATACGAAGGGTCTACAGCAGATTTTTCAGTTTCTGTACCATACAAAGATTACCCATTTTCAATCGCTTAATGCTAAAACTAGATTGGATATAATTGAATCTTTGCCGATTCAGGTGACACTTCCAGATTTTGCAGTACCTCCAAGGTCATGATTACGAACACCCAATTATCATTGCACAGCAGAAGAGATACACACAGCGGTGCCAATTAACAGAGATTTCTGGTTGACACAATGCCACATAAATGAGATTTTTCCTGATTTAGGCCCGTGTTAATGAGAGTGAAATAAATAACTTGCTCTCTTTTTTTCAAAGCATTCATTCTGAGGGCACTTGACCTCATTTCTGGGCATTACACACCTCTATTGCTCTGAGGCCACGATAAGAATTTGGCTTCATGTGCCAAGCACCTTTTTAGGGTTACAAGCATCAAGATGGAGAGAAGAACACTGAGATTTTATGATGAGCCGAGTATTCCAAGAGGAGGGAACAGAATCTCAGACAGGTAGAGTAACTGGCCCCCGTGCTCACTCAGCTAGTATACAGCTAGTGAATAGATCTCTCACCCAAATGTTCCAGATTCCAAAACCCAGGTTCTTTGCACTATCTCAGGTTGTCTCTAGAATGGGGTACAAAATCATTTGAGGACTTGGCCCATCCAGACTAGAGGGCAACAGCAAAGCAGCACACATCACTCTCTCCAAATTCTTGAGGAGTGCCCTGTACGTCACGGATATGTGACCTACTGCACATCGTTTCTTTCATCATCTGAAGATTCGTATCAATGAGTTTATGACTTGGAAACTTTATTTTGTGTTTCATTATTATAAGGGAACAAGTCTCTTTGAAATGGTTCTAAAAATATGTGTGGTTTCTTTTCTCTTCGATAAGTTCTATACTGGTAGTGTGCCCGTAGGCCTCTGCTGTCCGATCAGACCTAGAAGAGGGGACAATATGATCCATGAGACCAGGGTCCTCCGTCAGCACGAACGTCTCTCTCCATCTGGTATTTGATTAGAAAGGTTAGCAACAGAGCCATGGTCGGTTATTGGATTATACAGTCTGGCAAGGCTTACTCTGGAATTCTCAGCCCTGGTTTGGACATGCCGCAGTGCATCAGTGGATTTGCCCACATGGTGTGATAAACTTATCCAAAGGTTCTCAAAGCAAAGTTAATTTTAATGAGTTTTTAAAGAAAGAAATACAAACCATGAAGCACCTCTCTAAAGGAATGCGGAGGGTGTCATGAAATCCGAGACACAGAGAATTGTATCTTCAGAGTCTCTGGGAACTTCTGGCCGCCTGGTGACTTTGGGGAGGTTGCCTGACTCTGGAAGAGGCAAAGGTTTAGTTTCTTGTTTGTTTTTGGTAGAGGAGTTGGTGAAATACTTTCAACTGTTCTGCACTCATCTCCAAAGTCTGCATTTTACATCTTGTCCGGAAATTCAGTCGTCTTAGTTCGTAACGGCATATATGTGTAAAGGTGCTTTTAACAACAGGAATGTTTGGTGCAGTGTAGAAAGTCTTTGAGCCAAATCCTGTCTTCAGTGTGCACTTAAGTTTCCATTAAAGGAGAGCGGCAACTGAGCTTGCAGAGCTGAGGGTAAAATTTGAATTCTGCTGTAGGAAATCAGAGTATTAGGAGCTGGGATATTGAATTTCACTTTTCCCCATGCTGACATTGACTTTCCTCTGGAGCATCACAAACTAGTGAGATCTAGTTCAGTTGCATGATTTTTTAATTTTTTCTCCACTAACCTAAATCCAGAGATACAAATCCAGAGCTTAGGGGGGTCTCATGTAGATATGTAATATTCCTGAGGGTCTGTGGGATCTTAATCACTTTCATATTTTATTTATAAAGCAAATGTTCCATGACATCGAAACATTAAATGGATTATACTCAGCCATGTGCAATGTATAATTTTCTAAAATCTCTGATTAATTTAATATGGGTGATTTTCATTCTTTGATATGTGACCTTGCTATAATTTATAACAAGCTATAAATATTTGAAATACCGTGGAAATGTGATTTGGGGAATAGTATTAACACCTGCCTTATATGCTAGTTGGGTTATATTAAAGCTCTGAAGGTACATGGGTATGTTTCTGGGATACTCTTTGATCTGTGTTCCATCTGAGTCTGTGTATGTAATGATTGGCTGGATTATAAGGGGTTCTCACTGTTTTCTTAGCTTTTCATTCAAAACCAAGTCGAAATTTTGGGAACTTTATGGCAGCATTCCTTCTTTTCTGCACTTTGTAATTCTTGTCGGAGCAGAGCTGCCAGAGGACTTCCCTTGCTGACTCTTCCCTTCCACCCCACACATTCCCAACTCAGCCGCTGAGTAATCTGAACTTCGCTGAACCTCGCATCCCTTCTCTGTAAACTAGGATGGATTGTTCAAAGAATAAGGGATTGCACACATAGAGAGAGCGAGAGCCTGGTCCATAGGATGGGTGCGTTATTATCATCACTGCTGTTCATTTCCTAGTTGGAAGTGACTTGGTATTGAGTCACGGGTGGTGCAGATGGTCTGTGTGTTGATGACTTGGTGACTTGTGTTAAAGGATGCCTGAGTCCTAGTTCAGGGTTTATTCTACTTGATCATGGTGCTCCCTGCCTTCTCAGTATTCCATGACAGATGATGGCTCTGTTTTTATGTATTTCCTCTCCAAACAATAAAAAACAAAACAGAAGCAACAGTCCTTGCCAATAATGAACATTTAATTAGGGCCGTGCAAGTTGTGCTTCTCTTTTCTGCTTTTCCCCTTTTATTTTGAGGGAGCCATAAAAGATATGGAGTTGCTTCTTTTATAGTCTGCAAGATTAGTGATTTATGCAGTCGGCTGGGGGTTGATTCCCCCAAGTGAATTTCTGCCTTTCCAACTGGGTTTCTGGTGGATAACATGCCTGGAGAGGCTTGGGTGTTGATGTGGCCGACACACCGGGTGCTGCTACAACCTGGCATTTGGAAAATGACATCAGGTTATCTCCACAGAGCGTTACACTGGCCTCAGCTGGTCATATCAGCCTTTGCAAAGTCCTCTGTGTTAAGAGTTAGAATAAACTATATTTTTCCTATATTTTAGTCTCCATATAAACAATACATTCCCCTTAAAAGGTGATTCAGGGAGCTTGTTAAATGGGAAATAAAGCTGAGGAACTAAAAACACTTTAAATAAACTGTAGTAGTGAACCCTAAAAGCAGTGACTTATTAAAATAATGTTTTGTAATTCTTATTACTCAGCCCGGTGCTTTTCAGATATTTTTCTGTCTTCATAGTGTTCCCAGTGGGAAACAGGAAACAGGGCCGTTTTGGAACTTTATAATGTGACTTTGATTAGACAGAGACCGAAGCTTGGACGTTCAAGCTCAAGTGTGCTGGCAGGTAGGGAAGACTCTGGCATGGTGCATTCTTGAGATGCAGCTTTCTTGATTCATTCAGATTGACAGCAGCTGGTGCTCCAAGAGTGTTGTGATTGTGAGAATGTTACCCTTTGGAAGGTGGCACTTCCAGGAAGGTGTTTGAATCTTGGAAGGTGCTCTCTTGGGAGAAGCTGGCTCGTTGCCTGCTGCTTCTGGATGGGTCAACATCTTGCTGTCTTGTCTGCAATTTGTTGAAATAAAAGAAAAAATCAGGTACTGTGGTCTAGTGGTTAGCATAATAAGTCTGTGAAAAGGAGAACTGTATTTGTATATACATAGGCAGTTTTAGATGGCTGCTATAACATCACACCGTTAGTGGCTTAAAACAGTATACATTTATTATCTCACGGTTCTGGAGGGCAGAAGTCTGAAATGGTTCAGCAGGGCCACGTTCCTTCTGAGGCTCTAGGGGAGAATCCCTTTTCTTGCCTTTCTTTTCCAGTTCCTTGAGGCTGCCTGCGTTTTCTGCCTCTTGGCCCTGCATCACTCTGACATCTGCTTCCCTTCTCCTCACTCCTTTCTCCTTCCTGACTCTGCCTCCCCTGCCTCCCTCTTAGGAGGACCCCTGTGATAACATCGGGCCACCAAGATAATCCAGGACCATTTCCCCACATCAAGATCCATAACTTAATCATCACCTCTGCAAAGGCCTTTTGCCACGTAGGGCAACATAATGACAGTGTCCAAGGATTAGGGTGTAGACATCTTTGGGGGGACGTTTTTCCAGCCTGCCACACATACGATTAAACTTCTTGTGCCCCATTTTCTTCTTTTGTAAAGGACTGGCTCAAACGCCCATCCATCTTCCCATTCCCTTGAGGTTTAGTGAAAGATTTTCCCAAAAGTGCTATAAGCACCTTGGCGGATCGTTTCTATGGGAATATATTTAAATGGCATGAAGTGCCCGATTAACAGTACAGGAAAATAAATCCCAGAACCATTTAAATATCTTAACAATGATACGCCAGTTGAAATCGGAAACATGGGTGACCAGAAGTTTCTTGTTTCACCTTGTTTTCCTACCTCACCTTTCATTTGTTATTTGATATCTCCCACCACTGTCTCCCACTGGCCGTGTGATACTGCAGTTTTTTCCTGTTTGTAGTCTCTTCCCCTTTAATCCAGTGGACACGGGATTCCCAGCTCAGCTCAAAGCACTGCTGGCACAGGCCACTTCTTCCCTAAGCCATCTGAACTCTTCAGCCTGCATCCCGTACCTTCCACGATGCACTCCCCACCCCGAAAACACCCCGACTTCCCCAAACTTGTCTTTCGCTGCTGCCCTACATTGGCTGTTTACTCAGATAGGCTCGGGCGCTCGGCATCCCCTGAGCGGTCTGGGTTCCGGCCTGGCCCCGGCTCTCACATCGTCCCCGTCCCCCAGGCCTCCTCCAGCATCCTTCCCATCTCCTATTCCTCTGCGAAGCCTAGCTTGCCCAGTCCAGCCTTCAAGGATTTCCCCTATCCCTGAGCCCTCTGGTAGTTATCTATACCATTCATTTGGCAGTTGTGAGGGGGTGTCTAATTTGGTTAATCATCTTTACGTGTCAATAGGTCTTACTTCTTCAAATAATTATAATCTTGAGTTCAGGGGCCGGACTTTCCACATTGGCGAGCTCTCCACTCAGCATTTAGCACCCAGTAAGCCTTAAATACATATTCCTGGATAGCAGTGTGTGTGAATAGGGATTAGCTTTGCAGGCCTTTTGTTCTGGGATTTATTTTCCTGTGCTATTAATCAGGCACGTTATGCCATTTAAATATACTGACGTTTAATTTCTTAGCTTGCACATGAGCCCCCCTCTGTCTCCTACAGAAATTGATGTCCTGGCTCATGTTTAGGACTGCGCAACTCTATGACAACAGAGACTTCACCTAAGCTTCAGTCCATATATCTGACCAGGCCCGTCTGAAGAGATTTCGAATCTATGGAGATTTTTCTCCCCTGCTGAATATGTCTGAAACCCCTGTTAACAAAGCTCCCTCTTCTTGAGCACTGTTTCTATAAGGCAGAGTCTTTGTCATTTCCTCCAAGGATGCCCCCAGTATGAGGGCGTGAACTCTCTAGCTGTTGTTGCCAAACTGAAAAGTCTGCACTGCCGTATTAGCCATCGGGGAGACTTTTATTTTTATTTTTTCTCCATTTATTCAATATTTATTAAACACCTACTAT
This sequence comes from Monodon monoceros, assembly GCF_005190385.1. Taxonomy (NCBI): domain Eukaryota; kingdom Metazoa; phylum Chordata; class Mammalia; order Artiodactyla; family Monodontidae; genus Monodon; species Monodon monoceros. The sequence continues at coordinate 123,188,877 of NW_021703779.1, forward strand.
GTGCAAGAAACTCCGTGAGGTATAGTATTTACCCTCAAGGGCTTACAATATATCAGAGGAGATGGCCACCTAGACAGTAAGTTTATTGAGAACTTATTATGTGACAGCACATTTAAATGCTTTACAAAAATGAGATTGCACTGCAACTGAATATACAGTTTGGTATAATGACCAAGACATTAATTTCTCACCAAATGTTCAATTTAATCTACTCAGTGCAAGTGAACAAATGTGGTTTCATTATTTTTGTTTGTTTTAAGATCTATCATCCACGATGTCATTAACCGGGGAGCCTTTTAAAGACAGACGCTGCGTGGTCAGACCTGTCCTAGGTTTGTGGCCTCTTTTAAGAGCTGGATGTGTGACTTGGTTATTCTCCTTGTGGCAGCCCGGACATTTGGTACAAGGCAATTTTCTGTTTAGTAAAAGACATAACTAACGTGCACATATTTATGAGCCTGTGGGTGAAAATCCCCAAGGCCTTCGTGATATGCTTTTTTCAAAAAAATTTGGCCCTTGAAAAGGAGAAGGGGGGGAAGGGGAGGTGTTGGCTGTTCCACAGAAGTTACAAAATAATTGCTGTATTTGTGTCAAAGCTGCCTTTTGAGGCTATAATAATGATCACATCGCCAATTTTTTTTTAAGACGGTCTTTCACTCCCCTTTCTAAATTGGAGAGGCTCTTTCTGGGACACTCAATGGCGGCCATAAGGATCGCTTTTAGACTTCATTATGGCCTGCCTCCATTTTACACCCCCTAACATACGAGGCCATAGAAATCCGAAGTGTGAATTCAGCCTTTCATGTATCATTGCAGTTCCCCACTTATCATTAAATCCTTAATTTTGAAGGCTTAAGTGGCCCATTGTGCTGGCAAGTAGCCAATTGCAGGTGCAAAATCTTGAAGGCATCCGTCGGGAGGTCGTGGTGGGAATCGTCTTAAGAAATAGATCTCTCGTTATGCCCTGGGATGCAGGATTTGTGAGGGGATGGGTGTAAAGAACATTAAATGGATCCAGATGCTGTCTCAGGAAAGAATTGCTGAAGCGCGTGAAAGTGAACATGAAATGGCTTGTCTGAGGGTTGACCTTATTTGACTAAGCAAAAGAGACCATTCACCCTAAGCCCTTTACAATGGAGACATTTAGAGGTGTACTCCAGCTCTGCCACCTGCTTATGAGAGCTCAGGACCGGTGCAGCCTTCCACCCCTCTCTATCCCATTCAAAATCAAGGCCAGATGTTTGGGCTTGGAATTTAAACCCCAGCACAATTTCGCTCCCGGCTTTGTCTCCCATCACACACCCTCAGGAACCCTGTGCTCTAGTCCCTTGTTTTTCGCCAGGCTGTTCCCCCTCTCGGACATGCTCTTCCCTGCATTATACACCTTAACTAATCTGTCAGAATCCACCTCAGATCCTCATCTCTTCTGAGAAAGTTTTCCAGATCCTTCTAGCCGAAGGGAAAATCGTCTGCCACGTCCCTGCACACTTTGCACCTCTTTTATTTTTTTGGGGGGGGGACTCAGGCCTGAATTAGAGCGATTTGTGTTTCATTCATTTATATATTCCTATAGAACCTAGCCTGGTGCTTCGGCAACGATTCATTACATTAATAACAACAACCATATATCCAGCTTAGGACAAAATTGGCATAAGAAAACCTGAGCACATTTCTTTAAATAACATTTAAAGAGTTGACAGCTGATTAATGACTTAATGGAGAGGCTGGGAGCATCTGAGACACGGAGCTGAATTGTCAGGATAAACTAGCAATTGGTGATCAACTGGAAATGAAGACAAACCATTTTTTAAACGATAGCCAATGAGAAAGTGGAAATTAACGATAGTCTAATTTACACGCAGTTTTGCAAGAGCACAGTGTCACACACACCTGTGACACCGACAAGCCGTGTTTTGCTTGTTTTTAGCTTGCTATGCCTTTCTGAAATCCCAGGCATTGTAGAATTAGATGAAAAGCTGAATTGTCCTTTTGACGGAGAATAGTGTCTGTTAGTTTCGTGCGTGGGTCTGATGCTGGGGGCCAGATTGAACACGTGAGATACAGTAGTCCGGTCTGCAACCCCCTCTGAGGAATGATCCCTGCTTGGTAGCGTGAACGCTTATCAAAGTTCCCACTTACCCTTCTTTCCAGGCAAAGCTAAAGGACTAATAAGTTTTCTTGAATGAATGATTCTGTTGAAGAGATCCTGTACGTCCTTTTCCCACACTTGCTTTCTTTTTTCATTCCCCCAATGAAAGTTCATTTCTATTACCTAGAGTCATTTTTTTGCCCAGCTCAAAAAATTTTGTCATCAATTCTAGAGTGTCTGCGGCAAGTTTATATGGCCTTAGCCACCCAGTAAAATTCGTGCCTGCCTCTTCCTCCTGTCATTTCCCTGCTGAGGGAATTCAAGTCGGTTTTTGGTTAAGAGAGTAAATACACAGTAAACAGACTCATGAAATGCAGGCGTGCTCTCAGAAGCCAAGGGCAAACTCCCCTGAGTTCATGCACCATTGCTGAGTCTCTTTGTCACTGGCTGCCTTGCACATAGGAGGCCGGGAAGAGGTACAGTGGAACTTTGACAGTGTCGTTCTGGGCATTTTCAAGTTTAGACAGAGTGGTCAACCCATTATCGTGGCTCTGCACCATAATCCCCGAAAGAAAATTACTGTATGTGAAATTGAAATGAATTGTTTCCGATTTTCCCATCTCTTTTCTATTTGTGCCTTTAGGGGGCCTTTAAGGGCTAGAAGGCAGAATATTATGAAAGGAGATATATTTATTCTACTCATGAGAAGGCTGGGTGCTCCTGGCTTCACAGCCTGTGAATCACCATGTCTTTCCTCCCTTGAAGGATAAATATGGCATTCATTCCAACCCATTTAGCCCATTATTCTTTTGTGTATAAAATAGGCCCAATTAAGACATTCTTGTGTTAATTTCTGCATTCTATGTATGGCTGGAAAGAGTTTAAAAATATCCATCACAGCAAACATCTCAAAATGCTTCATGCGTTCTGAGCATACCACCCCGGCCCCCCACCAACTGAAGGCAATAATTCACCCAATCATGAAGATTTGTGATTTTCTCTTTTCCACTTACCTACATTAAGGCTCTGTCTATGCACAATCCAATATTTAGATGAAAACACGTATTTGTAAGTATCTGGGGTTTTGACTAAAAATTTCAATTTTCATCCAGATGTCTGGCGTTGTAGATTAAGCGTCTGTTCTCTGCATGTGTTAACTCGTTCATGGTTACCCAAGTGCACAAACAGAAAGTGACATTTTTAAAGATACTTCCATTTTTTTGTGTTGACGCGATCCACAGTCGTCTTACATTTACTCCTTGTAAAATCTGTCTTATGTATACCTTTTTGATAAACTCCGCGTGTAAGAACCTCATACAAAATATCTATCCCCAAGATGCCATAATATTTGGTTACTAGAAAGATTAGCTGCCAGAAGAGATTCAACAAAGTTCCTCTGAATTATGATATAAAGCTTTGAATTTCAAAATATTGCTTTCCACTGAAAGGTATCTTACGGCAGGGAGAACACGATAAACATTTAAAAAGAGTGACATTTAGTGAGAGTATATTGAGTATATACAATGAACACCTCTCTCTCTCTCTGTCTCTCTCTGTCTCTCTCTGTCTGTCTCTCTCTCTCTCTCTCTCTCTCTCTCTATATATATATATATATATGTACATATATGTGTGTATATACCTACAGTTTATATTTATTAGAAGAAGCTGAAAGTTAGTTATAACCTGAATTCTATTTCTCCTGTAACTAACTCTTATAGAATTCTAAATACCTGTTTGAGCCATTAAACATAATTCATTTTCTTACTAGGGGACAACCTGAAGCTTATAACCTTTGAGATTGAATGAATCTAATTTTTTTTAAAAATGTACCTTTTCATTCCTTTATGAATCTTTCCCTGTCTGATGATATCAGCAGAAATTTGTACCAGGTAGATTTTACAAGAGGGCCTCATTTTAACTGGGGAGGGCTTATTTAGGCTTGGTTATAATTTTATTTATGAAGAAAACAAATGGACCAAACCAGTGGATTTGGGCAAGCCCTACACAGGAAGAGATTTGTACCCCAAATCAATGCCTGTTGACCAAGACTTTTAGAACTGAAGCAGTTTGTCCCCCCTTGTGTGTTGCTTCTGACCATAGACCCACTCCCCTGCCAGACAACCTGTCAGGGTAAAAGAACTACCCATGCTACCGAGTGAGGTTATGGCCCAACTGTTCAGAGGCCAAAAACTGTTCAGTGGGAATACAGTACCCAAGGATTCTGGGGGCATTGAGATGATGAGTGTTTTCTTCCCCTTTCTTTCTTTCTTGGTGTCTTATATTCTCTTTTCCTTCACCAAGGCCTGTTATTCCTCTTCGAAATCCCTCAAGCTGGGAGTTTTGGAGGAATCCACAAGTAGCCCTACATACAATCCCTTCTGGCTTTCAGAAAGACCCGATAATTTGCCCTGCAGGGGTCCCTTCTGACCTCTCTTGTCCTAGGGCTACAGACTTTCTTGCAAATGGCTCAGGTGCCAACGTCAGCAAGACAGAGCTGGGCATAGCGGGCGCTAAGTGTGGGAGCACAGCCTTGTCGTTGAAGCAGAACTGGAGCAGGGACTTTTGACCAAATGTATGGCTGAGCCCTGAGGTTGCATGATGCGCGTGAAACCCCCCAACTGTCCCGGTTCAGCTGATTTTCCCAGATAGCTCCAATGTCTTTGCTGTACAGTCTCTTTAGCAGAGCTGTTAACAGTGCTGGAAGATGACAGATGGGTGGAAGAGGAAAAGCTGCGCTCATCAGGGACGTCTCTGTGTTGATTATAGCAGCATATCCCACGTGTACACTCTGTAAACAACCACTTGGGGAAGATGTATCGTATTCTGTGTACCTGAGCTCCCAGCTCCAAAAGCTACATAGAGTAATCAGAGAGAAGGCACATACCTAAATACATGGCATCAGTGTTTTGCCATCTTGCCTCTATGGGTGACTTTCCAAGGGGCAGTCTTGGTGACTGCTATTCCGCACTTGGCTGTGCGGTTTTCTGAGTTCTCTGTTATCTACCAGCACACTTTTTGTTTGCTGTGGCCATTTTGCCAAGAAATTCTTAATTATGATTATTGTCCTGACAAAGCATTTTCCTCAGTGTGATTAGAAGTTCATCATTTGGGAGAGTGACAGTAATTACCACCTCAGTGCTTAGCTTGGGAGGACTGAGTCTTCGGCATGCCACTAACACGAGCTTGCAGAGGCGGTTAGCATTGCCAAACCTTGGGATTTGGCCTGGGCAGAGCTGTCACCAAGACAGGAGTCAAAGGCGTTAGTTTCTCTTGGGAAATAGTGCCTCGGGCCATTGGTTGTCTAAAGTAAGGCTTGTCTCTCATTCCTACTCACTGGTCTAGTAAGTGATTTTCTTAGGAAATCCATACTTGGTGGTTTGTGGCTGGCAAATGTGAAGGGAACGAGACAGATGGCAGGAGACTTGGATTTGTCATAAAGATTGTTTTCATTTTTCCAAGAACTCTTATCTCTCATAGCATTCTTCTTCATAGCTCTACCTTAAAACTCCCCCCAAATACAAGGTTAGGATCCTCAAAAAGAATCTATGTTAATCCGTTCATGTGGGAAACACCGAAAGTATAAATTGCTGCATTTTTTCCCACCTGATTAATTTCTGGGTCACTCCCCGTGGCCCTGGGCTCAGTACAGAATGTGACCAGATCCTCATTTTTTTATGGTGACTTTGGGGTTGTAACTTAGAGTGGCCTTACACCGACGTCTCTACCTGGTCTTCTCTGCTCCTGCTGGGGCACTTTTTTTTTTTTTTTCTCTAGGAGATTTCGGGACCCCATTTTTCCTAAAGTAAAAGCACTGCCTGTTTAGCATCCAAATTTTAGCACCAACTGTGGTGACCGCTCGTTTCGTGAAAACCCTTTATCATAGCTGCCAACTCATACCAGAGAGGATGGATGGGTCTTTTTCAACTCTCCTCTTTGCTGGTCTGCCCTCCGTTGGTGATATCAAGGCATATTCACACACCTAACAACACTCATGTGAAATAATGATAGAAAGCACTTTCAAGAGAGCTGTCCAAGGCAGTAAAAACTTATGAACCAAACAGGCTTATGAGTTCAGAAGAGGCGATCTCAGAAGCTAGCCTGGTCTGGCTGCTACAGTAGAAGTGACACCAGAGGTGAGGACATTCTCTTTTCTGTATTATGGTCCCTATCCTATATTAGAGCAGATGCCCTCCTATTGGATGAGTTTGGGACCAGTAGTCGGTCGACTAGTCAGAAAGTCAGTTAGAGCAGGGAATTATTGAACAATGATAATATATAAAACACTTTATTCTAACTCACCATGTATAACATCTGCATTTATTTGCTAATTTCTGATGGTCGTTTTTGAAGTATTGGTGGCTGATGAGCATTCCATGTTGACTCTCTTGTATAAACCACAGCCATAATCCATTTCCGGTTTTACCTTTTTTTTTCTTTTCTTTCTCTTTAAGCAATCCTTGACAGTTGTCTAATCCACAACTAATTTGACAGCAGTTTGTTAGTGATGCATTTTAATCAAGTTTGTCCAAACATTAAGCTCAGTTCTTAACAGTGTGTTTTTCCACTCCTTTTAAATCAGTCTACCTACTATTTGTTTAGTTCTGTAATCATGCTAACAATTACAACTGGCATAAACAAGTTGGAGAGCAAACAGAACTTCCTCGTGGTAAGCATTCAACTCAACTAGTAGAGGAACCCCTTGGCTCTGAGTGTTGAGCATATTTTGAATAAAATGAGTTAAGATAATCTATTGGTTTATTCATCCTGTTGACTGAGCACCTACTCTGTGGCAGGTACTCTGCTAGGTGCTGGGAACATATTCATGAATGAAATAGAAACGCCCATCCGCCAGGAGCTTACGTTCTAGCGGGAGAGACAGAAAGTAAACAAGTCAATATAGATGTAGAGATTTATCTTATTTACTTGGGTCCATGTTGCATGCCTTGTAATTACTGTTTTATGATGTTCAAACATTGAGAGCAATGGACTGGACCACTAACTTGCCTTTCGTTACTTTAATATCGTCAGTTGTTTACTTGAAATCTAGCTCCTGGGAGACTTAAAAATTATGTATTCTCACACCTGAAAAAGTCAAGATGAGGTGGGCCCTTCTGAGAGCTCTGTCAGTGGTTTCTGTTCTTTCAGCGCACACAGGCTGAGCACTGTATTAGTCAGGGTTATCCACAGAAACAACCAACAGGAGATATTATATATATATATATAAATAGTGAGAGAGAGGGAGAGAGAGAGATTGAAGGAACCGGCTCACGGAATTGTGAGGGCTGGTAAGTCTGAAATTTGTATGGCAGGCCAGCAGACTGGAAATTTAGATGCGACTTGATGTTACAGTCTCGGGTCCGAAGGTTGCAAACCTAGACTTCGTGTATTGCAGTCCGGAGGCAGAATTCCTTCCACTCTGGAAATCTCTGTCTTCGCTCTTCAGGCCATCAGCAGATTGGCTGAGGCTCACCCACTTTATGGAGGGTGATCTCCTCTACTTAAAGTCCATTGATTGTAGATGGTAATCACATCTACAAAATACCTTCACGGCAACATCTAGACTGGCGTTTGACCAAACAACTGGGCGCCATAGTGTAGCCAAATTGACACACAAAATTTGCACCTTCTCCCTGAAGGTGCGGTGCTCAGCGCTGGGAGCACACAGAAGACAGGCTCAGTGTCTGCCCTCAAGGGTTTGAGGTCTTATAAGTCGGGGCTCTCCGCCTCGAGTACCAGAACCCTTCGGTGTAGAAGGGAGTCCATTACCCGTGACCTGTGCTGATGCGGTCCCCGGCCAGCCGTGCCAGAATTGTGACCTGGGCTGGGTTTGCCTCCTCCCGCCGTCCTTCTCCTCTGTGTGTCTCACCCTCATTCTCTTGATCCTTGCATGCAGCACACGCTCAGTGCAGTGTTTCAGCTCAGTCGTCACTAACCTTTCCTTCCAGCTACACCGTAAGCGCCTCAAGGACATTGTGAGTTGGCATCCTGGTAAGCGGATGGATGAAATACGGGCTTGGTGGCAATAATGAGATGCATTGTGTGACCACTGATTCTAGTAGGAATTGCCTGGAGATTAAAAAATAATAATAATAAGCTTTCAAGTTAGCCCTAAAGGCTTATGATAGCCTCATATACTATAAAGAACAGTGGGTCTCAGGTGATCTGCACTCTTTCTGGGCAAATCAGTGCCCCTCTCTGGCCCTTAGTTTTCTCACATGTAAAATGAAGGGGCCAGATGAAGTGTTCTCTTAGCTCTAACTGCCAGTGATTTGAGTTGACTTCCATGCTGAAGACCGTGAACGGTCTTATTTAGTATTAAAAGAATCACAAAACCTTGTTTTTCTAAACATTTCAGAGGCTTAGAGAAAGAAATCGTTTTGCTTAAGATCTGTAGGAATGGGTGTTCCTTGAAAAGGTGAAATGCTGTCTTTGCATCGCCCCCATTCCATTATGCCTACCCTAGTTCCTGGCACAGGGGAGGCACGTGTTAATGTTTGCAGAAACCAACTGAAGGAAGAGCCTAGAAACATTAGGACTAAAGCTGTCCTTTAGTCCTAATGTTTTATGAGTGTATTATCACTTCCATTAGGTAGCGTGTGTATATATCTCCTGCTCAAACATTTGAATAAAGATGTCCTTTTCCACTTGGTCTAAAATGAATGATCACATGTTTTAAACCACCTCAAATCATTTGAGGATCCAGGAAAGTTATGACTATAAAGGTAAGTAAAATAACAAAACAGATAACCTCTTTGTAGGGAAGACCTACGTAGGGGGTAGTCATGAGCATAAAAGAAGCTGCAGCTTTTCACACTGCCTCAAGCAGGAAAGGCCACACCAGATCCGCAGTCTGCGGCGTAAGCATCTCCCCTCACAGCTCCTTTGGAAACCCTGCCTCTCTTAACGCGAGGTTTCATAATTGGACCAACACGTGTGCCCTTTAGAGCATCCAGCGTCGGTGGAAGGTGTGCCACAAGCCGGCAGTTTTATATTCAGATCGTGATTTTGTAAATACAGTTTGATAAATGCCACACATGTAATTTAATTCTGAAGTTGTTTCTAACCCGGTAGCTCTAGACATAGCATAGGCTTTTTTTAAAGGGCCAAGTCTTTAAAATTTGTGTTTTATTGGGCAGTTTTGAAGTCCGCAGTCCTTCCCCCATCACCACCTCTAAGCTTGTCACCAGTCACTCTTTCTTTTGGATTTCTCTCCTTTACCACGTACTTTCCCCCCCAAATCTTGTACACACAAACTATAGTGACCTAGCTCTGTTTTTGGTTCCAACGCGATTTTTTTTAAAAAAAGGCTTTCTCTGGATGCAACAGCACTGAAGTTGCTTCCACCTTTTAAAGGTAATGTGGCCATATTATCAGCATTATTTTACTTTCTATACCTGCATCAATACACCTCTCATATCGCCTGTGCTGATCACATTTCATTTGCGGACCATTAGAGCATGTTTTAACTGATTTTTACATTTTTGCCTTTACGTATAGGTCTACTTTTTATAGAACAGTAATGACCAGAAGGAAATAAGACTAGATGGTTCAAAATAAATGTACTTAATCATCATCTTTCTTTACATTTCGCTTTGCTTACCTACCAGTAGAATTTATAATGCCAAAATAATATTAACAGTCACTTTCAATATGAGAAAAATGACTGCTGCTGAAAGCAGACAATAGGGCACCCAAAATCCAGAGGGGAACTAAACTTTCTGTCACGTGTCTAATTCCCCCCATACGATGACAGTCCTTTTTGTATTTGGAAATTATCGGCATCTTAAAATCGTATTCAGAAACATTGAGGCGCCTAAGAACGGAGTTATAGAAACTGCCCAGGGATGTCTTAAATTTCGTCTGTACTCAGCTGATAGCACAATACAAGTGAACCGAAGGAAACCACTCCCAACGCTTTGAATCTCTGATTAGCAGCTCCATTTTCTCAACTGTTCTCACCCTTCCCATGCTAGTCAGATGACGTGCCCCTTGCGGGGTATCCGTCTCTGCAAGGCTTCTGAGCAATTTCCTTGTGACTAGGAGGGACCTGCCACTCTTCACTGACTCTGTCCTACCAATTTGCTTCCTGTGCCCTCTTTGCTTGTCCACAGGGATGAGCTACTCCAAAGAAGGGAGATCTCTCTCGAGGCTCTCAGCCCAGCAGCCGGGTCCGGTCATTAGCTGTGAATTCGGACCTCTAGGCATTGATCGGCAAGAGGGATGTGTCCGTCACCGGTTGAACGCGCGTGCCACTCCTGAAAGTGACGTGACTTGTGGAATTGTTGTTTTGTCAGTGACAGATACGCTTAGTGGTGGTGACTTTTGACCCCCTCCTGCCCCGAAAAAGGTCAAAGGAGCAAAAGGAAACTTCAAAGCACAGGAGTGTGGTCAGCTTCATTCTCAGTTACATCTTGCCTTGCGCTAATCGGGGTACACTTTATTTAGTGATCTAGTGCTATGTGTCCCTTCTTCCTGGACATCAAAGACTTCAGATTCTTTCATTTCTCTAGTCTTATTAACGTGCTGCAAAAAAAAAAAAAAATCACACTTTCTTTCCACCGTTGGAAAAATGTCTTTGTTCCTAAAGATAGAGGATCCTTCAGCCATTCTGACTTAGAAGGAGAAGGTAAAATGCATTAGTTCAATTTAAGCCCGAAAGCCCGTTATCAGCGATGACCTGTTTCAGCAGGGCAGATCGTGGGGATTAATGACAGACTCAGGGGAGCCGATGACCCACAGCAAAACCAAAGGGCCATTAACCCCCATCAGTCATTTAATTCCCGGGGAAAACCCATTCAGAGGTAATTATTGCTGTTATAACCTGAAAAAAAAAAAAAAAAACAACCCAGAGGTTCATGAATTATATGAATAAGCCTCGATCATTGTCTTTTATAAGGTTAGCCCAAGACAAAAGTAAATGGATTTAAAACTGTGAGTTTCCCTTTTTAATTTAGCAGGAAATACTCCTCTGGAAAATTTGGTGGTCCGGAGACAAGCCCAAAAGTTTGGCCACTCCCTTTCCTATTCTCTGTTCAGTACCTAATCCCAGACATCGTGGACCACAGAGACTTCAGCTTGTGTTGCTCTAGAACATCATCTCTGTACCGTTTACTTTTGGTGGCTTATTTGGGCTCAGAGTAGGGCTGAGGAGTGTCAATCCAGACGGGCCTTCTGCTTTCCAGCCTACATACAAGTCTCTTTCCCCTACTGCGGTGGGTTGAGGCCTCTTCTTCCCTCCTTCCTGCCTTCTCACTTTTGGTCAGCGGTATTAAGTGAGCATCTACTATGTGCCAGATGCTGTGGTCTGTGCAACAGGGCAGATGATAAAACTGTATAACTGATACAAAGGAAAAGGAAGTTAGGGGCTAGGATTTCTGAGACGGACGGGTTTATTAGCTTCCTAGGACTGCCGTAACAAATGGCCACAAACTTGGTGTCTTAAACAACAGATATGTTTTTCTTTCACAGTTATGGAAGCCAGGAAGGCATTGGCATGGCCACACATCCGGTGAAGGCCCTAGGAGCGAAGCCTTCCCTGCCTCTTCCTGCTTCTGGTGGCCCCAGGTGTTCCTTGACTTGTGGCCACATGAGCCTAATCTCTGCCTCTGTCCTCACATGGCCTTCTCCTCTGTGTCTCCAGTCTCCCTCTGATAAGGACACCATTTATACCGTTTTCAAGTGTACAATTCACTGGCATCAAGGATATTCACATGTACTTGGATTTAGGGCCCACCCTAAATCCAGGATGATTTCGTCTGGAGACCCTTAACTGATTACTACATACTGAAAAGACCTTATTTCCAAATAAGGTCCCGTTCACAGGTTCTGAGGGGCCAGATCTTTTGGAGGTCGCCATTCAACATACTACAAGGAGCAAACTCTAGGCATGGACATCAGAGAAGACTTAATGGAAGAGGTAGCCTTCTGTTCAGGCATGCAGAAGAAGGGTCTTTCCAGGCGGGAGTGTGTGAGTACAGAGACAGGACAGTGGAGGGACTGGGGAAGGGCTGGGGCTGAGAAGGACTGGATGGGGATCAGGTTTCCTGTGCACAGAATGGAGAGAGCAGAGGTGAAGGACAAGTTGAGGAAGACAGACTGGACCCATGTCATAACCACTGGCCTGGAAAAGACTGAACACTGTCAAATCAGACAGGAGACTGTGCAAGTACTTGGAAGAGAAAGGTAACAGAAACTTGAGTGAGGGCAGTAGCAGTAAGAACTGATGGGGAGACTTGGCTTCTGAAGGTAAAATGGCCTGGAAACACGTACATGTCCCAGAGGGAGGAGGGGGTGGCCTGGGCAAGAGCAAATGAGGGGACGGAGGCAGAGATGAGTCCTGGGTGACTGGGAGTTTGGTGAAATCGATGAAAGAAATGAGCAGCAAAGGAAGAGGACCAAGCGTGGCGGAAAGTTGGATAATAGAAACTTTGAGACATTGGAAGACCAGGCAGATAGGACCCTCAACCCGGTGAGACTTGGGGGCTTCAGTTCAGGAGGGTGTCATGGCCTGGAGATTTGGGGGTCTTTTATGTGGAATCCTCTTCCGAGCCCTGAGATTGGCCAAGGTGGGAAAGTGTACGGGGCTGGAGAGAGAGCCTTGGGGGCTTCGTCACTTGGGGGGTGGGAGGGGCGGGAGGTGTCAGGAAAGGAGACAGTGACAGAGAGGGCAAGGCAGCAGGAGGCAGAGCTGCTTAGCTCCACTTTCCTGAAGCAGGCAAGAGGGTGTCAAGAAAGTGAGGGAGGACAGAGTTTTGGAAATAATAGACAGTGGTGATGGCTGCTCGACCTTATAAGTGTACTTGAGGCCAGTGAATTGTACACTTGAAAATGGCTAAAATGGTAAATTTTCTATTTAAGTTCTATCTATGTACCTATGTATCTATCTATCAATCATCTCCACAATTAGAAAAAATTAATCGTGTAATATACCCCCCTTCCCCCAAAAGTGGAACTGCTCAACAATGTCACATACTGTGGATGAGTCTAAGGGAATGAGAATTGGGAAGAGGAACCAAAGTACCTTTACAGTATTTGCCTGAGAGAACCAAGATTAGAAGGGTTGTTTAGTTGCCCCCACTCGTCCTGCTTTCTTTGGCCGTTTGGGAAACATGTTTGCATAGCGGGTTGCCTCCTCTGTTGCATATCTTGCTTGGAGTTATACGAAAATTCCCAGGGCTGTGAATGCCTGGCCTCCTTAGAGCCTAAGTGGTCACATCCATGTTTAAACTTCAGAGCAAGAGAAGGTAGCCGGGAGATGGGTCTTCAGAGCAAAGCCACACGGCTTATAGATAATGAGAGATGCTCATTGCCGTAAAGATAGAGCGGCCGTTTCTTCAAGAATTCGCCACCTTCTCTGGATTGATGTAACAGCTGCACTGTAATGGAAAACTCAATTCTGCCTCGGCAGATGGACTGTGGCGATCTCCAGCAAGCAGCTCTTGGTGTGTTAAGATGCCAGCTGTACTTGAACTTCTTTTTGATGTGTTACTTGGCATCGCCCATAGGAACGAGCGTTTGCACCATACATAAATGTACTTTTAAAATTATTATCATAGTCCTATTAGATATATTGAAATAAAATATGCGTTTCCCACAATATATCCTGTTTTAAAACAATTATCCAAGGCCAATAGAAACCTCGTAAAGAATATTAATTGCCCTCATGTGGTTTACAAGTGTATGGCAAGAGTGTGTGGGAGTGTGTGGCATGGGGGGGGGATTGGAGGAATAAGCGGTGAAAACCTTTCTGGGTCTCAGTTTGTTCTCATCCGTAAATGAGGGGACAGGACCAGTTGACCTCTGAGGGTACTTTCAACTGTAAATATGATGTGCTCCTGATATCGCGACTAGAACTGCCACAGATGTGCCTCAGCGTTTGAGATAAAGCTTCGTAGGCTTTGAAGTGGCAAATTGTTACTTTAGTTTAATGAATCAAAACTTTAGAAAGTCAAATATTTGATTAATTGCACCATTAATCTGTTCCTGTAAGTCGATTGAAATAAATTGTTTATTAAGTTAATTTCCAGTTGGTAACGTGTAAATTTGTAATTTAATTAAAATCCCATTATGTATTTTCTTAAGACCAAAGGCACATTGATGTATAGTTCGATGAGTGAAGCATAGCAAATGCTGAGGAATCAGCTCAGTTGCCAGAATGATGATCCCTTCCCAGGTTCTTTGCAGAGGTGGAGCTGGGCCAAGCAACTCCTAGAATTGTGACAAAGCCAGCTTTTTAATGAATGTGAGTTACACCTGACACTGACCAGGGAGTATGGCTCACGCTGTCCTCAGAGAATCTGAAAATTAGAATTTCAGAAGCCAGGAGCCTTCCCAGGACTCTCAGGCTCTTGTCCTGTTGTTTGTCAGCCCCTCCCAGACTAGCAGTCCTGCAGCCTCTGGAGGAGCCCAGCTGTCGCCTCTTTCCCCTCTCCCCTGCCCTTCAGAGATGGAAACGAAGAGCCCGTCTGTGCCCCAAGTCTTGTCTTTCTTAGGGCAAGACATCCCCAGCTATTTCAACCTATGTCCACAGGCCAGCGTTGTGAGCTGCGCCTCTCCCTGGGGGCTGAGCACATCCCGAGAATGTGCTAGTTCCCCCAGAGAAATGCTCCCTGTGGCCAGTCGGGGTGACACATTAGACTTACTTTCCTAGGGGCCTGTGTGCAGGCCTGGGCGGCTCCCCGGAGAGGGGACAGATTTCCTGTGAAACACCCATAGGTAGGCATTTCCCGGGAGGTGTTTGTCTCTCGCTGGGCTTCGAGATGCACTGGAGACCTGAGGCTTGCTTTGGTCTTGATTTTCTGGGTAAATGAGGGGAGCAGTGGTTGGAGAGATACGACAACTCACATTTGCACTTCCTTTTTAGTGTAATTATAGGGGAGCAGGGGAAATATTTCTCTTTGTTGTCCTCAAGGGCGTCCCTCCCTCATTCTTGCAGGTGGGAAACACCGGTGGCCACCTGGGTGCCAGCTCTAATGATGGATGTGGCCAAAATGGGGGACATCTGCCCCCCAGCCGTTCCATTCCTCTCCCCACCCCGGTCTAGGTCAAGGTGTAGAAAGTTTCCCCTGGGCACCTGCCTTTACTTCAGCGGCCCCCATTCCTACCGGAGTCTGGGGTGGGCCTTGCAGACAGTGACCTCTCCTGCCCCTTCTGGAACCTTCCTGTCCCCTGCCAGCCTGCCCCCTTATTTTTTTTCACTCAGGTTTCTGGGCAGAAAGACAAGAAAACGTGCTGGCAGAGTCCGGGTAGATTCATCCTCGCTCACCCTCCTGGCCCCTCTCTCACCGCTGCTCAGCGAGTCTCTGGTTCAGCCTGAGGTCGTCTTCACAGCTGCCATTCCAGAACTTTCCTCTGCCCGAGAGCCGAGGCCCTTCGCTCTCTCGCTGCAGCCCTTAGCATGAACTCATCTTCTCTTGCTCTCAGGAGATCAAAGCCGTTTGGCCATTTAGCAGGGGTTTCCTAATCTTTCTTCCCCTCCACCCACCACAGTGCCTCGCCCTGCTGCCAAGCAGCTCTGGCCCCTGGGCTGCCTTCTCACTTTCTACCTCTGGGGAAGGATCCTGCCACTTTCTCCAACTGACCCTCCACTCTCCGAGCGCTGGGTTTTGGTTTCCCCTTTTGTTAGGGTTCAGGCTTCTAGAGGATTCGATTTGCCTGAAGGCTAACCACCGTAAAAGCTCCATCCTGAATGAATAAAGCCCTTCTCAGTCAAAGAATGTATAGTGAGATTATATTGATAAACTGTTTCTGCTTTTACCCATGAAGGAAAGAGAAAGGAAATTCCTGCTTTGCATAAGGTTGCTTGAAGGAAGTTTTCAGAGAGGAATAAAATATATGTGTTTTGTCAAGCGCGCGTGCGCGCGCGCGCACACACACACACACACACACACACACACACACAAGGACAAGGCAAAAGCCTGAGTGATCTGACTGGAAAAGATACAGCAAGACCCGTTCAGACTGAGCCAGTTTAGTCCATCCATAGACAGCGTGAAGGAGGAAGACCCAAAGGGGCTCTAAAAAGGGGAACACGGTGAGCCGTCGTGGGATACCTCTTGGCTGAAGAGTTCGTTCTAGATGCAGCAGAGGGGTTTTTTGCTCTACAGCTCCATTTGAAGCGGGGTGGGGAGTGGGGGTGGATTGGCCAGAACCCGAGAGTTGACGAGAAGCTGACTTCTCCGAGGCCTCACGCCCTCTCAGATTCAGGGAGGATCCCAAGGCTTACCTCCAAGACTCGTATCAGCTGTGGGTCCAGCCCTTGCTTACGTGCAAGGTTGCCAGCGTGCCATGGCAGAGCCATGTCCCTACAGCAGCGAAGGAGCCAATAAGGCACTGATAATAATGTTGTGTCTTAGTGTCTGTTTAAAAGCCTGTCTCTGAGATGCGGAACTGTGTTGAAACGCACCTATCATTTTGGGTTTCACTGCCCTAAGAGCCCAATCGTGACAGACCCCGAACTAATTTCTATGTAACTTAAATGCTAACTTAATAATCATATAAATACCTTCACGTTTAATGCTTAAGCAGAATTTCATTAAAATTTCTTTGACGTTAAGCCAAATTTTGAAGTGAATTGGAACTGGCTTGCATTTCTTAAATTGGTCTTTCTTTGGAAATAATGAAAAAGTGTTAGAGTCTTGGCCGAATTCCAGTGACTGTGACTCAACTTGTTAAAGTTAGATTTTAATATTTACACATTACATAGTATAATATTTATACTAGGCAACAGATTGGGAGTGTAGAATTCAAAATAGGATACACTTTGACTTGGAATTACAGTATGGTAGTCATTACACCAAGGGAATTGGGGGTTATCTAATACCGAGACTGGGGCACCTCGAGCAAAGGAACGTGATATATAAACACTGCTGGAGCAGGCAGTTCTAGCTCGTACTCATGCGTTGGGTTTTCTGGTCATTTGTGCTTTGTATACTGGCTGATCACTGATTTCACTCTTTTTTTTTTTTTAATTGGAGTATAGTTGATTTACAATGTAGTGTTAGTTTCAGGTGTATAGCAAGGTGATTCAGCTATACATATGTATGCATGTATTCTTTTTCAAGTTCTTCTCCCTTATAGGTTGTTACAAGATATTGAATAGAGTTCCCTGTGCTATACAGTGGGTCCTTGTTGGTTATCTATTTTATGTATAGTGGTCTGTATCTGTTAATCCGAAGCTCCTCATTTACCCCTCCCCCATCCCTTTCCCCTGTGGTAACCATAAGTTTGTTTTCAAAGTCTGTGAGTCTGTTTCTGTTTTGTAAAAAATTCATTTGTATCATATTTTAGATTCCACATGTAAGTGGTATCATATGGTGTTTGTCTTTCTCTTTCTGGCTTATTTCACTTAGTATGATAATCTCTAGGTCCATCCATGTTACTAAAAATGGCATTTCATTCTTTTTTATGGCTGAGTAATATTCCGTTGTGTATATGCACCACCTCTTCTCTATCCATTCCTCTGCTGATGGACATTTAGGTTGCTTCCATGTCTTGGTCATTGTAAATAGAGCTGCTATGAACATTGGGGTGCTTGTATCTTTTTGATTTATGGTTTTCTCAGGGTATATGCCCAGGAGTGGGATTGCTGGGTCGTATGGTAGTTCTATTTTTAGTTTTTTAAGGAACCTCCATACTGTTCTCCATAGTGGCTGTACCAATTCACATTCCCACCAGCAGTGCAAGAGGGTTCCCTTTTCTCCACACCCTCTCCAGCATTTA
This sequence comes from Monodon monoceros, assembly GCF_005190385.1. Lineage (NCBI taxonomy): Eukaryota > Metazoa > Chordata > Mammalia > Artiodactyla > Monodontidae > Monodon > Monodon monoceros. The sequence goes on from NW_021703779.1 coordinate 123,206,686, forward strand.
CTGTTTGTAGATTTTTTGATGATGGCCATTCTGGCTGGTGTGAGGTGATAACTCCTTGCAGTTTTGATTTGCATTTCTCTAATGATGAGTGATGTCGAGCATCTTCTCATGCGCCTCTTGGCCATCTGTGTGTCTGCTCTCACTCTTACTGCGATACTTAGGCACATACACAACACCATCCACTAGCTTGGGTGGTAATGGAGTGAGTGAAGCCCTTGGTGACCTGTCCTGAGCCTGCCAGGAGCTGGGCTGGCTCAGGGGTGATACAAAAGGGATGAGCTTACAATTGGAGAAGGTAGGGGAAGTTACCAAAGGGTGAATGCAGTCAGAGAAGGACCCTGGAAATTATCCAGTACAAATGCTGTGTTTTACATGTGAGGACACTGAGACCCAAAAGGGTTAAATAATTTGCTTGACGTCACCAAGCTAGTTTGTGATAGGTCTGAGATGGAAACCCGGGTCTCCGGACTCCAGTACAGATAGAAGCCCACATGCACTTCCCGGAGGTTTATCAATTCGCAGATGTATAAATAAATAACTGGGGCAAACATCCCTGGATTCCTTGGCAACGATGCTGTAAAGGGCATTCCAGAGTCAGTTGGGGGGGTGGGCGTGGAGTGCACCCAGATGTTACATCTATTCCTTTCAAAACCCTCAAAGTCAGGGTTCCAGCAGGAATAAAGACACAGACATAGAGAATGGACTTGAGGACACGGGGAGGGGGAAGGGTAAGCTGGGACGAAGTGAGAGGGTGGCATGGACATATAGACACTACCAAATGTAAAATACATAGCTAGTGGGAAGCAGCCGCATAGCTCAGGGAGATCAGCTCGGTGCTTTGTGACCACCTAGAGGGGTGGGATAGGGAGCGTGGGAGGGAGACGCAAGAGCGAAGAGATATGGGGATATATGTATACATATAGCTGACTCACTTTGTTATAAGGCAGAAACTAACACACCATTGTAAAGCAATTATACCCCAATAAAGGTGTTAAAAAAAAAAAAAGTCAGGGTTCCAGGAGTGCTGAAAACATAGCAGCAAAGGCTCAGTGGTGTAGTTTCATACCCTCGGGTGTGAGGTCCAGAGGGGAGGGTTCAACACAACGCCCTTTCTCACCCAGTCACAAGCACGTACACATGGATCACTGGGTCAACCTGTGAGGTTCCTGAGCACCCTGAAAATGAACTTACTTCTTGTCAGAGGAGGATTTGGGGAATTGACTTCTGTGGACTTTTCTGTTCTGAGAGGCTCTCACATAAATCGGCCTCATCTCTCGGATGTGGATGCATGTGTGCACACACACTCAGGCCGGGTATCGGAGAGATGCAGCCCAGTGTTCAGCCAAGTCAGCGGCCTCCTAGCCTCAGGCTGTGCCTACAACATGACATTGAGACAACCAGGCACAAAGGTGGCATTCGGTCCCTCGCTTGGCCGGAGAGTCCGCACCTCCTTTATTTACTAACTCTCTCTGCCTTGTGCCAAACCATGGGCTTTCCTGGAGAGCTTCCAAGTTCCTTCTCTCCGGAAGGAGTCCCACACAGTCTGGAATATGACAGCCTTTTCACATGGAGTGGGTTGCTTGCAGACATCGAATCCTGTTTACTGTGTAGTGATTTGTGAACATTTTAAAGGAAACTTCCCAAAGTCATTTGATCTATTCAACCTCCTCTTTAGAAATCGCAGGAGAAGGGGAATGTTCCTTTCGCTTCCTCTTCCGCCTTCCCTATCTCTTCCAAAGCAGCGAGCTGAGAGCACTGCATAGGGGTCAGGAAACCCGAAGGGTGGTCCAGAGAGGAGGGGCCCTCAATGAAGAGTCAGGAGACTGGGGCTCCCATCCAAGTCCAGGCTCTGACCAGGTGGATGACATTGGCTGACCCGCTTGCCCTCTTTGTAATTGATCTTCCCCGTAATGGAAAATGACAGCTTTGATCCCCGTCCCCTCCGAAAGACCCTTTGATTGAAGGTTGTTTTCATGCTCAATTCTCTCCTGTTTTCACGTTCCCGGTTGAACCACAATGAAGTGTTTTGCAGGTGTGTGGTGCCTTTCAGGATAATTTTGCTCCTGTGGGAAGATGTATTGTCATGTCTGTTGCTGTAATGTCACGGAACCCTCTTATTAATCAATAAAATTGATGGGTTAATGTGTAGGGTTTTATAAACGCGTAAGCACAGATTTCATCCTGCAGGACTATGTAAACATGACGAATCCATCTTGGATTGTTGTCCTCAACTACCATGTAAGAGGGCAAGTGTGGTCGCACTTACCTTGAGCAATTGAGCATCTAATTATCTGAATTAATTTAAATGTCTTGTGTCAGTCTCATAAGCTACTTGCATATGAATAAGAAACATAGTTTCAGGTCACGTTCAGATGGTTATTTCTATTTAGTTTTACTGTGTAATAATACCTTACATCTCTGTACAAGTGGGACCTTTTCCCTCTTATCTCCCTCTCTCCAGGGTCTAGTGTCTCTTCTCTTAGCGATGCAAGGATGATGCTAAATAACATGGCTTTCTCCATGTTATTTACGCTTTACAGGCGTTTTCACATACATTCTCTTATTTGAGGGTCACAGCAATTCCCAGAGACACTTACTGGTGTGAAAAGTCAAGCGTTGGAGAGCCGAAGTGGCAGTAAATGACAGAGCAGGTGTAGATGAACAGGGGCCTCACCCATTGGGCTCTCTTCATGTATGACTACTGTTTGTCATGTACTGGCCTTAGGGACTGGGAGGACAAGAGTGATTAAAGTGTTGTACCCGTGGTAGGCAGAATAATGTGCCCCTAAAGAGGTCCATGTCCTAACCCCCCATGCCTGTGAATATGTGGCTTAAAAGAGGGATTTGGCAGGTGTGACTAAGTGAAGGGTCTTGAGCTGGGGAGATGATTCTGCATCGTATGCTTGGGCCGTAAATGTAATCACAAGGGTCTGCATAAGAGGGGGAGGCAGGAGGGACGGTCAGAGTCAGAGGAGATGTGACGCCGGAAGCGGAGGTGAGAGAGAGATCTGAAGATGCTCTGCTGCTGGACTTGCAGGTGCAGGAAGGGGCCACGAGCCAAGGAATGAAGGCGACCCTTAGATGCTGGAAAAGGCAAGAAGACAGATTCTCCCTCAGAACCTTTAGAAGGAACACAGCCCTGCCGACTTCTGACCTCCAGAAAGAGGATACATTTGTGTTGTTTGAAGCCGTCACGTTTGTGGCGAATTGTCCTTGAGACAGTAACTCCCCTTCCGTTTGGCAGTAAACAGTTCCCTGAGGTGGCGGAGCCTCGGAGTGCTGGGAGTGGAGACGAGGGGCTCTGAACTCAGCCTGGATGGAAGGTGCAGTGTCAGGCAAGGACTGCTCAAGGAGGCAACAGGGAAGATGAGTCCCAAACGTCTGGGCACAAATTTTCTGTGCGTCACTGTGCCCCAGGTAGAGCCACTCTAGAGGGAAATGAGTAGCCTGGGGATTCCACTTGTCCTGAGGGGTGGGGGACAGAGCAGTACAGGACCAAGCGTTCCTGAAGAATCTGTACCCTGGCCCCGTCTTGCCAGAGTCATTGTATCCGCTTCCTCGGAGGCAAGCAAGCCCACCGGGTGGTCATCAATTATAGATCTGTGTGAAATCTACGGACGTGCAATATATATGAGTGTGCGTATATATAAGTCTCTTAAGATCCATCTAGTGCAACACAGCATATAGATCAGCATAATATTCAACATCCATTAACTTACGGACACACTGTGGAATTCGAAACAGCTGAAGCTTGAAGTTGACCATCTCCTTTCCAGTTTGCATTCGAGCGTGCATCACGATGAGTGGAAGCAATTATAGACGGATTCAGTGGCAGTGCCATCATTTATTGGAGTATAATTCCTCTAGCCAATCAGTGCTCTACGTAACAGTAAATTATGTTAGACTTCCAGTATTACTTGAGCATGTAGGGGGCTACAGATCAATGGGTATCTGAGACTCGAAAAGCTTCGGCATTCTGTTCTTGTTGAATCTGTAATTAACAAATGAAACTCAACTAATCATAGTAAATTGTTCATCTGAAGACATTCTTGTTGTCAAGCACACTGTGTGCTAGGGAACAGGAGTGTGAAGTGCCACGGAGTGTGGGCCTGTGCTCTTGCCTGTCGCGGTGCCCAGCAGCAGAATGAATGTATCTATCAGCGTGTTCGAACGGCGTGTTACTGCGATAAAACACTTCATCCTTGCAGGCTGCTGATTCATCTGGCTTGAACAGTATGTGCTAATCAATGATTGTTTTATATTAAAAGGCACAGTTTAATTTTGCTACAGATTGGTTGGCAGTTTCCCAAGAAAATATCAGTAAACTGAGGAGTCCTGAAAGTAACGTGTGAAATGTATGTGAAACAGGTAGAAAGAAACTGCTGGTGGCTTCTGCTAATCAAAATTCTTCCCAGCTCCTCCAGGCACCTGGGAAAGAAAACAAGCACAAACGGCTTCACAACCGCACAGAGTTTCGATTTAAAGACACCGTTATTGGTAGATTAAGTTCCACTCTATTATTTATTCTCTCTAGTTTCTCTACCTGAAAAGAATGCCTTCACCTTGTAAAATGACTTTTACATTAAGCCTGGAATAGTGCTTAGGCTCATTTGAGGTTTCAGAGAAGGGCGGGCGCTGGCCCCCACACACTAGCACAGTGTTTGCGACGCTCGTTACAAATATTAGGGACCACGATGTTCAGTAACTACTTTAGCATAATTTTGTTTTCCTTGTTTACTATGCACCAGCGATACTCAATTGAGTCTTAGCATTAATACGCTCATAATATACAGTGCAGTGCCTCCATATGGCGCATTGGGTAGAAGCATATTAAACATATTACACAAACAGAGCTCAACACCTCACATATTATTGATCAACAATGCACCAATTAGACAATACAGCAGTCATGAAAATAAACACTGGCATATGTGCCCAAGGTCTACATGAAAATGAGATGGAGGGAACAAATGAGAATAGAGAGGGGGGGATAACAGAACAGGACCGCATAGGTTAGGTCGTTACAATGAACCCAAAGACACAGAGTCTTCTGTTGTTTAAGGGGAGCCACAAACACAATTCTACTTTGTTTAGTTTCAATTTTCTAGTAGCCACATTTTTTAAAAAAGGGAGAAGAAACAGGTGAAATCGCTTTTCTTGACACTTGATTGAACTCAGTGTATGCCAAATACCATTTCACCATGCAATCTGTTAAAAATTATTAATTCTATATTTAACACTATTTTCATACCAAGCCTGAAATCTGGTGTGTATTTCATACTTATAGCACATCTCAGTTCAGACTAGCTACGTTGCCCATGCTCAGCTTGGCTAGCGGTTACCGTGTTACTGCAGTTTTCCATTTGCTGTTATAGTTTATCTCCTCCTCCTATGCTGTGTGCTCTTCTGGATCAGAGGGTCTTGGAAGGCTGTGAGCAGCCCAGTGACTGGCTCAAGGTCACTCAAACTTGAAGTGGCAGCATCAGTCTCTGAGGTCTTTCCACTAGATGCTCTCCTCCTTCCAAAAGTCCGCCTGCTATGTGTCTCACCATTTCGTTGTTTTGCTACAAAGACACACTTATGGATTATTAGTCCATTAATAATGATAGCCCATCAAAAGCTGTTTTCTAAAAACCTTAAAATACTGGCCCTTTGCTCTACCACCTAGCAACTTTTCCCGTGTTCTGGAAGAATAGGATTAGCAAGGATTTTACAATTAGAGCACAGAGTCCTGTAGTAGGAAAAAAAAAAAAACAACCCAACAAACCAGACAACTGCTCCTGGTTGCAGACAGCTTGCCTTCGTATCTGTTCCTGCCCTTCATTAGCCGAGCGACAATGTGAACATTGGGCAGTTAGCCCTTCTGGGTCTCAGTGTCTTCATCTGTGAAATGGGAGGTCAGAGTGCCCGTCTGGCCTGTTTCCCAGGGTTGTTGGAAGTCTCATACCAGATCAGACTTGTGGAAGTGCTTTGGGAAGTGACAAGTACCATGGAAATGTGAGAGTGTTGCTTTTCAAAAGAGAAGCAAAATTTTAAAATCCTGCTAGGCACCAGATGCATGCGTTTCTTTATTTTATAAGGACATTGATAATATAGGAATCCACTCACCTACAAAAAATTACACCACACTCCCGATAAGGCTAAGCCTTCCTCAGTCAGACCCCACTCCTCCTCCCCCTAAGCACCCGCGGCCAGTCCATCTGACACAGGCATTTTGCCAAGGCGCGGACATTTGGATGAAGGCCCAGCACTAGATACGAGACGGGCCATCAGCACACGCGTGCTTTTGAACCGGGCTGAGCTGGTGACCTCAGGCGAGCAGAGGGCCCTCACCTCCACAGCAGGGCACATCTGTACCGATGCTGCGGCTCTGTGCTGCCGCACGGACCCTGCTTACTCTGTACGGAAGGGGGGTTTGCGCATGCGCTGTGCTGAGACTCAAGAATGCATTATGCACCGGTGCATAAATCCCCTGGATCCACACGCGATGCCTAGGACAAACCTGCCTCTCATATTGACTCAAGCATTTTTCATAAGAGCTGGGAAAAAACGAAAAGCCAGCGCTTTCTTTCTCATATTAATTGGCAGGAATGTTGGCTGTTAAACCTACTGTGGCAGTATTTCCTGCGGAGAATTTTCTCTTTATTCAGTGAGGACAGTCGAGGGGAAGAAAAATCTGCCCCTAGCTGCTATCATGGCAGCGTAAGTGATAATAATGATAATGATGGTCAGGATGATAGAAACGGGAGCTGCTATTTGATCAACAGTAAGAAGTCGTTTTTGTTTCAGTGTGAGATATTAAAATATTAAATGGCAAGGCATTGTCCATTTTTATTCACTGCTCTTCAGAGAGCAGATGCAAAGTGACGGAAGGATTTTAATAACAATAGCAAGCATACCTAGAATGAGCATTGTTAACCAAATTATTATCACAGATGTCATTACCATGTGTCATGTTTCAAAAGAGGAGGTATCCACAACAGGGTCTCTGAGCAGTTAAATAAAACAGAAACAGTTCATTAGAACAGAAGGCGACTATCTGGATGCATTGGTCACAAGTTGCTTGCAAGCATCTCCGACAGCAGCCTCTGGCTTCTCGGTGATTGTGTTCAACAAGCATATTTTCAGTGGGACCATTGCTATTACAGAGTGATTGAGCTCTGATTTACGCATCAATTACCCACCTTCATGGAGATTTTCATGCTCCCCTAGCTGACATCAATGAAGCATAACTGCGTAAACGCTTTATTTCATACCGGTTTTGGAAAACTGAGACTGATAACTAATCATATTGAGAGACAATGTGCTCGAATACAGGAAACAATAAATGCTTCCCTTTGAAATCTCATCTGTTCTTTATGAGCTCACCATTCACGTGCTTATCTCAGTCATCCATTTCTCTGTGAGGCTCTTCCTCTCACTCGGTATCACAAGTGCAGTTCGGGTTTGACCCCTGAATCCAAGCGTTTGCAAAGACCAGACTCATTTTCCAGCTTCCCCGAAGAGCAGAAAATCTCGCTGTTTTCCCACCACTGTCGTAGACCAATTTTGCCAGACATGGACAGTCCGAGGGACTGAGCTTGGCTGCATCTTTCATCGCTTGTTCACTCATCCGTGTTTGTCCCACGGGACCATCTTTAGTGCCACTTGGTTAGTGTGTATTTGAACGAGCTGACGTGCAGACTGGGAACACTTCCATTCAAGACCCAGCTGGAGCGCAGCTGCCTGGTTTTGCTTCCCACCCCACGCCAACCTGAGAATGTTCCCAGGGCACTTTGCTCCTATAGCCATAGTGGGTGTTACCCTGCAGGGTGATGATTTTAGAGTGGATTTACCTCCCCTCCTGAGCTGTGAATTTCTCAAAGACTCATACTGTTTCTTATTTTTTTTTCTGAGCACCAAACGTGGTCCCTTGTGTGACCTAGGCACCCAGTAAATGTTTGTTGATTAAATAGACAAACTAATTCATATCTTAATATCTTGGTCAATATTTGTCACCGAACTTGGGCAGAAAGAATGTTTACCTGTCATTTGTTCATTCATTCAGTCAAAAAATATTTATTGAGAACGGAACACTGAGGTTGGCACTTTTCCAGATAAATGGGAAGCAGAAATGCGTGATTCCTTTCTGGTGGACAGTTTCATTTAGCACCCACGGTTCTCTCAGAGCAGGAAAGGGGGAAGGAGACCAAGTAGGAAAGCCTAAAGAGTTCAGCTGGGACAGAAGCAAGAAGGGTGGATATCATGTCACTGGAGTAAAAAAAATCATTCCTAAGGTCTTGATTATCCACACTGACTGTGATGAGGCCCAACGTTTTCACCGTGAACTGACTCAGAAATGCCATCCGGGGGTGCAGGGGTCTGCCAGCGCTGCCATAACCAAGTCCCACAAACTGGGAGGCTTAAACAACAGATTTATTGTCTCCTGGCTCTGGAAGCTCGAAGTCTGAGATCAAGGTGTGAGCAGGCTTTGTTCCTTCTAAGGGCCGTGAGGGAGCATGTGTTCCAGGCCTGTCTCCCAGCTTCTGGTGACTTACTGGCCATCTTGAGTGTTCCTTGGCTTGTAGAAGCATCACCCCGATCTCTCTCCTCTGTCCGATCTCTGTGACGATGCAGAGAGCAGAGGCAAGCAGTGCCCAGTGGCTGTTTGCCGTGGGCCTGATCTCATGCCCCCGCTGTGTGTTCAGGCCGGAGCCCTGTGGGGTGCGTGTGCCAGGGAGGGTCAGGGGCCTGAAGAGGAAGCCGTAAGGGGGTAGAATTTGCCCGGGCAAAGTTTAGTGAGTATATGCGGATCAAAGGGTTTGGTGAGACTTGAAAATAGAGTCTGCTTAAGACTGTCAATTATAAACTGCTTGTTAAGGGCATTAATTTCCTTAGTTTAAAAGTAATTAAGAACGCGATTTCTGAGAAAATATTGTTTTAAATTAAGTAGTTATTGAAACTGTCTTGCTCATAGCTAACTGAAAAGAAAACACCTTTGAAAAGTGTCATTTATGAGAAGCCAGGTTTATGTTAAAACTTTGACTTGGCAAAGAATTCCTGATATTTAGTGGGCATGGAGAGGAAATACTTCAGGCAGCTTTCTCCTAGCTTGAAAAACAGAGTTGTTCTGTGTAGGTTGGCAGCAGAGGCAACAGGTATGGAGCGGGGGACGTGGCCCGTGGGATGGGGCCAGGATCCACGGGGGCTGGACCAGGCGTCATCAGGAGCAGAGGGCCAAGCCGGGCACCCTGCCTGCCGTGAGGCAGAATTCAAACCAACCACAGAGAATGATCAAAGCTGGACACCACCTCCTCTTGCGTGGCTCCGTTTCTGATTATGAGAAGCATCCTCACATGTCCTTCCTGGAAGTGGCTCAAAATTTAGATCCGGCAGCTCTTTAAAACTCAGCATTAGCATTGACTCTGATTCGTTTAAAGAGAGAATTAGAAATGAGGTAATTTCAAGCTGACACTAAAAAGTCCATGAAGAAGCACTGGAAGAATAAACAGGAAAATAATAAAAATTGTTCCTTCTGCTTGTCAGTGGGGAACAGGGTAGATGCTGACAAGAGGGGAAGCGAGGAAGTTTTCTATCATTTCGATTTTTCAATAGTTTCACCGATGCAAACATAAACGTATAAATAAATACACTTAACTGTATTCGCTCTCTGAGTGTGTATTTCTTGGCTTGTGTTATCCATTCCAGGCCCCTACTCGTCTTCAGGAAGTGTCTTTGAAAACTTCTGAGTTATGCAGTTGTTTGCAGCTCTCTCTGTGTGGCCAACATTGAATGTGAGATGCTTGTAAGACATCGGTTTGTGTTACCAGTGGGTCAGTGAGCCAGAAGGAGTGACGGAGAAGTCTCATTTTTGATGAATGGGTCAGAACTCGAGTTATTTTTAAATGATTTTCCTAACCTAAGAACATATTACAGAAGCAGAAAAGAAACTTCCGCGTGCTTAGATATCTGTGGCACAATGGAGTCTTCTTGTAGCGGGGAACCTGAGTATGGAGGAGGGGATGCTTGACGGAAGATTAAAGGAGATGAAGGTGCGATCTGGGCTGCTGGGAGAGGAGGGAAGGAACACTTGCTGGGGAGACACTCATCTCTCAAGCAGACGGGGATATTGGACCACGTCTCTTAGCCAACAGTCACATTGTCCAAGGACAAAAGAATTTAATTTCACTGGAACAATTGCTTTTAAAGTACATTTTAACAGGCTTCTAGAAAGTTGAGTCGAGTACTACTGTAGGCACACCTTTGGGTTGCCAGAGTCATGGTCATTCTATAAAAGAGTGGCATTTCCATTAAAAGGGAATCCTGTAAAAAACGGAATTTTCGTGCACTCTTACAACATTGTTGCCAGTCGTTTTCCGTCTGAGTGTCTACCTGTGCGTGCTGTTTGGAGAAGAATCTATACCACGCTGCACGAGCCCCCTCCAAGCTGAGATGTTCTGCTTAGATAATCTGGAGCAGGGAGTTCAGGTCTTCGATGTACCCCGTGGATCAACTGTGCTGTGCTATCCTGTGAGCAGAGCTCAAACGTGTGGATGCGCCTCTCTGGCAGGGGCCCTCTTTCCTATCTACTAGCATCTTCTTTTTGGCTAAAGCGTGGCCTCTGGATAGGGCAGTCTCAGCGCCTCTTCCACTTGTTTCACTTACTCATTGTGTCATTTTGGGGGCGTGTCCACCTCTCTGGGTCTCATGCGCCTGTCACCTCATCTACAAAGTGAGGATGACGCTGCCTCGTCAGAGTTTTTGTGAGGATTAAATAAGATAGTCCTCCGAAAACGGCACGGAGCAAGGAATGAACAGAGAGTGGCTATTAGTGTTACTGTGGTTGTTGTGCATGACAGTCCACTCTTGTAATAACTGCGCTTCCCCTTGAGGCATTTCTGCCAGCATAGACCCACAAGGCAGAGGTCTGCATCATAGATTACATCTGTAACGGGCCCTGGCTCTCGATTTACCTCCATGTGAAGTCCATCCGATTTAGGCACGCCCAAATGGGTTTAATAAAGAAGTTCATATGCGAAGGATCCTATCATGTGCAAAGACTAGAAGTTGTTTTATATTGGATGCCTGGGAACCCCGCCCCGCCCTGTCCCCCGCACCAGGAGATTCGCATGCAGCTGGTCTGGCGTGTGACTTGGGCGCGGGGATTTATAAAATCTTCACTGGGTGATTCCCATGTGCAGCCAAAGTTGAGAAGCAGATTATAGAAGATCGGTAATATTTAGAAATGTTTTAAATTTAAAAAATTATTATTTTAAACCTCATGTCAAGATTAATGTGTGTATTAATTCCATATATTGATCAATTTCCTGTTGCTATCTCAAAGATCATTTTTGAGCCTATAGAGAAAAAAATTTAAAGGCTATCTAATGAGATATACTTTGTCCTGGTCTGTTACTAGAAAGACATTAGACCTCCAAAATTAGGAAATTTTGCTGTAGTTTTTGTGGAATGAAGAGAACTCATGAAAGCTACACATAAATATCTTTGGCATATGTGGGTCTTGTATCTCAGACTTTTTTTTTTTTGCGGTACGCGGGCCTCTCACTGCTGTGGCCTCTCGCTGCTGTGGCCTCTCCCGTTGCGGAGCACAGGCTCCGGACGCGCAGGCTCAGCGGCCATGGCTCACGGGCCCAGCCGCTCCGCGGCACGTGGGGTCTTCCCGGACCGGGGCACGAACCCGCGTCCCCTGCATCGGCAGGCGGACTCTCAACCACTGCGCCACCAGGGAAGCCCATCTTAGACTTTTTGAAAGAGCTCTGGGTTAGGAAATCAGGTGAGCGGTGTCCTGGATGCAGTTGTCATAGGCTGGAACAATTTTCTGAGGGTCAGTTTTCCATCTTTAGATGGAATACTAGTACCTGTCTTGCTAATTTATCAGGGGTGTCTGAGGAGCACACGACTTAATGCGCAGAGTAGAGCTTTGTGGGATGAAAGTAAATCCTGATCACGTTGACCCTGACATGGTGTCAACGATCTCATGTGAGCAGCCCTTACCAGCTTACAGAAGCCTTCCTTGTTCACCATCACACTTAGCCTTGACATCAACCACATGAAGAGGAACTCCCATTTTACACATAACAACACTGAGGCTTAGAAATGTAAAATGAGTTATTAATGATCAAGAGACTTGTAAGTGAAAGAGTTACAAGGAATCTGGGTACCATCATTTCTGGACACACTATGAAATTCTTTAGAAATAACAGAACCTGTTTCTTTGGTTGGTGTCAGGTTCGGTTTTCACTAGGTTGTTATTGTTTTTGTTTTTGTTTTACCATTCCTAGATATATTCAATTATCTTTGCAGCTTGAGTATTTGGTATTTCTTAGAAGTATTGCATCATTTGGGGAATTTAGTAGGCTAGCCAAAATAGTTTTGCCCTAAGCTTCAAACACTTTTTAAAAGTGTCTTCCTGGGCTTCCCTGGTGGCGCAGTGGTTGAGAGTCCGCCTGCCGATGCAGGAGACATGGGTTCGTGCCCCGGTCCGGGAAGATCCCACATGCTGCAGAGCGGCTGGGCCCGTGAGCCGTGGCCGCTGAGCCTGCACGTCCGGAGCCTGTGCTCCACAACGGGAGAGGCCACAACAGTGAGAGGCCCATGTACCGCAAAAAACAAAAACAAAAAAACAAACAAACAACAAAAAAAGTGTCTTCCTCACAATATCTGTATTTGACGTTGCTTATTTATATACAAGAAGGTTTTCTGTGATCACCTGTAGCGTGCTGTCAGTGACTTAGAAGCCATGGACCTTTCCCTTAAGGAGTAAAAAAGTCTAATGGGAGACATAGGGAACCCCAGTTAAATCATTATCAACTCACTAGATTGAATCCCTTTGATGAGCATGGTGTAACTTAGGACCGGGAATATCCATACAGTGGAATATTATTCAGATACTAAAAAAAGGAGTGAAGTATTGATCCATGCTACAACATGGATGAACCTTGAAAACATTTTGATAAGTGAAAGAAGTCAGGCGCAAAGGACCACATATTGTATCATTTCATGTGTATGAGATATTATCCAGGGTAAGCAAATTCATTCAGAGAGAAAGTAGATTAGTGGTTGTTGCTTAGGGCTGGGCTGGAAGGGAGGATTCAGGGCAGGGGTAGTTCCTAAAAGGTAAAGGGCTGCTTTGGGGGGTCATGAAAATATTCTAAAATTATATCATGGTGATAGCTGCAAAACTCTGAATATATGGAAAACCACTGACTCTATACTTGAAATGGGTGAATTGAATGGTTTGTGAATTATATCTCAGTAGAGGTGTTATAATAATTTTTAAAACAGGGTGGGGAGCAGAAGAGAAGGAGAGGAGGTGAGACAAAAACAAAACAAGAGGAGTGGTTCTTGGAATGTCTGCCTGACCCCACTGGAGGATGATTTGACAAGCCTCCTGGATGAGCTGAATCTGCTTCCATTTTCAGAAGTAGAGGGAATGGGATATCCCCAAGCTGCCCTGGAGGGAAACAGGCTTAATATTCCCCTGTTGGTAATACATAGTTTTAAAAAGCACAGATTTAAGGGAACTCTCAGAATGAGCACTGACCCATTTCCCTAAGACCTAAAGAAATTGGCATGACTGGGTGGACAGCTGACAGATGTGGAAAGTAAATGTCTTGTGTGTTTTCTGTCCTTTCATTCCCATCTTGATTTTTTTTCTTTTTAATGAGAGCCAGTGTCTGTGGGGAGAGAATCCATTTGCTGAAAAGAGTGGTTGTATGCAGAGTTGTATGTATGGTTGTATGTATGAGTCCTGCTGTGGAAACAGGACTTAGAGGTTCTACTGATGTATATAGCACTTTACACTGCAGTGCTCATGGATATTAGCAGATAAAATAAGGATTTAACTTGGGGGTGATTTTGAAGGTATTGAATAGCAGAGGTTTTCTTTTTTTTAACTAACAGAAGCTATACAGACATTAGGTCAGGGTCAAACTCAAAACAGGGCTAGATAGTTAAAAAAAAAGTACCACTTGGAATTCTGGAACATGTGGTAAGTATAAATATCTACACATTTTATAGAAGGCAAAAATTCATTCAGGAGAACCGGAAGGAGTGAGTTATAGCTTATGTGTGTCCCTTGGGTGAATTAAATATGTATTTTTATGCTTTTACAAAGATATTAGCCAAAATAAAGGTGTTTTAGTGCCAGCTGGATTCGAAAACAAGTGAGACTGAGTTATTTACTTTCATTTACATTGTTACTACCATAAATCCTGTATTAGTTAGCAGTATTTTTAAACAAACCTGTCATTTTAAAATGTCAGTGTTTTTTTTTAATGTGTCCCCAACTAGCTTTGTACAATAACCAAATTAGGCAAGCATGGTTATACTTCATGAAATGTACGAACCAAATGGACTTAGACTGGTTTTTACTCTCATTTGCTCAGCTTCTTCCCACATATGTAGTTAAGTTTTACAATCCCTTTAGGTTCTGTACATTTTGGTGTAAGGAAACTAAGGGTTTTTCTATACTCGCAACCAAATGAAGTTCCTGAAGTTTTCCCCTACTGACAATTTCTAATAAAATACAATCAAGGAAAGTTGACCAACGGAGTGCAAATGAGACTAATATTTATTCTTGAGTGTGATGGAAGCATGAGAGTCAGAAGGGACAAACCATGGGGTATTAGGAAGAGAACTAGTTTGGGAAGCAGAAAACCCGAGTTCCCGTCTCCTAGTTCTGCCACAAACCTGCTGCGAGGCCCATGGCCTTTCTGAGCTCAATTTCCTCATCTGGAAAATGAAGGGACCAGGACTAGATGATGGCGACAGTGTCTCTTCTAAAAGACTAGCCAGCATTTATCAGCCTGGTGTCCTGCCGCTGTGAGCTAATGAAGACGGCATAATTGAGCTTCTTCAATCTCAGTGAAGCTCCATGTGTCCTGGGCTTTATCTCCCCATGAATGTACCTGTGGCTTCTAATGATGAAAATGGGAGTTGCTTGAGTCTAAGATCAAGTTTAAGGACGAGGATGGGAGAATATCTGAGAGAAAGAGAAGAGGAGAAGAAATCACTTGAAGATGGAAGAGACACAGGTTGGCATCTTCCTTCGCCACTACCTTGATGAGGCCTTGGGATGGCTCCCTTCATCGCCGGAGGGCCGTAGATTCCTCCTGTGTTAACAGGGCAGGTTCTCTGTTATTGGAGGCCAGGGAGACCGATGGGTGGGTGAAATCAGAGCTAATATAAAAGACCCATTCTAGAGGGTATCTCCTCACCATCACCGCCTTGCATCGGAGTGAGTAACAGGGTACAGTTGGCCCTTGAATAGCGCGGGCTTAGGGGTGCCAGCCCTTTGTACCCACGGGTTCTTCAGTATCTGCGATTCTGCATCCGTGGATTCAACCAACCTCGGTTTCAACTACCTGTGGATTGCGTGGTACTGTACTATTTACTATTGAAAAAAATCCACGTGTAAGTGGACCCACGCACCTCAAACCAAACGTGACTCAAGGCCTTGGTGAGTTAAATATATAGTTAAATGGAATTTGTTCTTCTTTCTGTCCTTTTTCTATCAGTTAGTGGAGATGTCAGTGAAGCAGGGATTCCAAAAATATAGGCTGAGGGACCTCCCTGGTGGTCCAGTGGGTAAGACTCTGCACTCCCAATGCAGTGGGCCCGGGTTCGGTCCCTAGTCGGGGAACTAGATCCCGCACGCATGCCGCAGTTAAGAAGCCTGCGTGCCGCAACTAAGACCCGGTGCAGCCAAAAATAAATAAACAAATAAATAAATATTTAAAAAAAAACCCAAAAGATAGGCTGTACAGACAGAAAACAAAGGCCTTTGGTCAATGAAGAGTAAATTGAGGTGGGTTTTTTTTAGGTTGAAGGGTAAATGCATTTTTAAATTGAGATATAGTTGATTTACAATATTATATTAGTTTCAGGTGTAAAACATAGTGACTCAAAATTTTAATAGAGGGCTTCCCCGGTGGCGCAGTGGTTAAGAATCCGCCTGCCAATGCAGGGGACACGGGTTCGATCCCTGGTCCGGGAAGATCCCACATGCCGCGGAGCAACTAAGCCCGCGAGCCACAACTACTGAAGCCCGTGTGCCTAGAGCCTGTGCTCTGTGGCAAGAGAAGCCACCGCCATGAGAAGCCCACGCACCACAGCGAAGAGCAGCCCCCGCTCGCCACAACTAGAGAAAGCCCGCGTGCAGCAACGAAGACCCAACGCAGCCAAAAAAATGTTTTTAATAGATTATACTCCATTTATAGTTATTATAAAATATTGGCTCTAGTCCCTGTGCTGTATAATATATGCTTGCAGCTTATCTATTTTATACGTAGTGGTTTGTATCTCTTAGTCCCATGTCCCTGATTTGCCCCTCCCCCTGGGTTTTGAGTTTTCAGTGTCACCATAACATGCCAAATTTCCTTCTATCCTATAGAAAACAGTTGGAAGAACATTCTCACTTGCTAAGAGCGCAGAGCCCTCGAGTTGCACTTTGGGGCTCAACTTCCTAATATGAAAGTGAGTTTTCACACTGAGAGGACTAGTGCACTCTTTCCTCATCAGTGTGAGGAAACTTGAATTGTTCAGACCAGTAATATGGTGATGAATTCCGATTTCTGGCTTGAGCATTTCCTCGTGGGCCGTGGATCCCTTTTTTTTTTTGGTTGGAAAACCGGCCCGGGAGTGTAAAGGGGCATCAGATCATCAGGGGACAGACATCGGCTTTCCTGTGGCCTCTGCAGGGCTCACAGGTTCAAACACAACCTCCCTGAAACCAAAGGACTTTAATTGAGTAGGTAAAGAGGTCCTCATAATTATAAACAGCAGTAGGTATAACAAGAGGCTAAATACCTAGCTGGGGTTTTAATTAGCTGGTGCTTCAAATTAGTCATTTTGGTTTCAGCCAGAAATCAGTGACGTTCTGCACTGTGAAAACCTCATCACCCTGTAGTTTGCTCCTCATTATACTTCGCCCGGTGAAGCTTTCAGTACAACGCCCTGCTGAGCAAAAAAGGAAAAAACGGGAGAGATTTGGTTGCATTCCAAGAGCAGTGAAGCTCTATGGAGATTAAGTTCATTCTCACCAGAGATATGAGAATTAACTGTCCTTTGTTGTACGTGTTAAAAGATGCAGCAGGTAACACCCATGTGCGCGCTCAACCTGCTCTTCCGATTTTTCGTCTGGAATTTGGTAGCTTAATGAACTGATGCAAAACGCAGCCAAGAGCCTTCTCACAAATCCAGCCTGGGTCGAAAGCCCCAAGCGCCCTGACTGCCGGCCGCTTGAAGGGTTCTCGTGCATGTTGAAGCACGTTTCCTTTCTTCTCTTCCTTTCTTTCCTTTTGGGTTTTAATTATCTTGCCCTCAGAGGAAGAGGAAGGTAGTTTGCAAAGCCAAGAGACCAAAGTCCCTTGGTTCTCCTCATGGGACAATGAAATGGGATCCCCGGGACTGTCATTCTGGGCTGTCAGGTGCAAGGAGTGAACAGAGAGCCGGAAAACTGACATATTGCTCGCGTTCCTTGGAAGCGTGAGGCTTCTGCTCTCATGTTTGCATGGAGCATCATGGCTGCAGCAAACCCTCTTCCCAGGTCCCACCCCCACTAAATATTGCTTTAACTTGTCCCCTCATCCCACCCCTGACACCCCATCGTTCTTACATTTCGGCAAACTGATGATGGGCTCAGGTTACACAGGGCCAGTGTATGATGCTGAGTGAGTCTTGTGCTCCACGCTTCATGGACCCCAGATGTTACCGTTGACTCCACATCAGCCTCCAACACAGAGACATTGCGTCACGTGGCGGCTGTTTGGGGTTCTGATCTCAGCTCGTGAATGGGAATGACAGATGACGCCAACAGACGTAATACCTGTGGATGGCATCTGGGACTGTGAATGATGGGCTGGCTTTCAGTAGTACCTGGACTCGGCGTCTTTGTTGACCAGGCGGGGCCCAGATGTGAGGCCTGGGCTTTGGGTGGAGCTCTGGGGTGTCTTTGATGTCCCCAGACGGTGCTGACATTTGCTGGGCATACCTATGAGTGATCCGGTGAGCTCCTCTGTATCTGGCATGGTTTGCATTATGAAAGGATAATGTCCAGGTAAACGTCCTATAAATGTTGCCACGATTTGTAGATGGGGAAATGAAGTGCTGTTTATCCAGGAGATAAGGCTATCAAGGTCACTTAGAATTTGTCAGTTCACGTATTCCTGTGGAGAAAGGCGGATGGTTAGGTGTATTGACCTGTTACACTCCATCTATATCAATATCTCGTTACGCTGCCACGGGTATTGCATGCTCTGGGATCTTATTTTGTAAATTAACATTATGATACTCATGAGCAAACTAGGCTACCAATGATAGGTATTAAGGTTTGGAATGTATTCAGAACCTGTCGACTGTACTTATATATTATATCAGTGTATCTCTTATAGTTCCTTTAGCTATTACGTTCGTTTGCGTGTCAATTACCTAATTAAGTCTTCACATGACATTGCAGGTTTCGTCTGCTAGCCGAAAGTAGAGCGTTCCTATGGAACCTTTCATAAGCAAAATGGTGTAAAAGTGAAGAGTATCCCCCCAGTTTCTGCAAGTTCTCATTACGCCACTTGGCGTTTAAGAAAGACCTATGTTAGTAAGGGAATGACGTTTTTTGTAAAAGAGAAAATCCTCTTCGGATTTTTTTTTTTTGTTAGCGAGAAAAGGTACTAACACAGGTCTCTCGTAAAAGTGGCTTGCTGCAAACGTTTGGAAAGCAGGGGATACCTGTATTAACATGGGGAAGGAAAGCAACATTTATACAGCACCTGCTAGGCATTTTATGTACATATATAATTGAAATTTTCCCAGTGTATATGTACTCACTTTGAGTGGAATTACAATCAAAAGCGGGGAGGGGAACCCAATGAACAAAATAAAATCCACTGCTGTGAGACTTATAGATTATGGTTTAGTATGCATAGTCTTGCATGATGAAGAAAATATTTTTTTTCTTAATAAGGAAGCATTCCATTCTATAAAATCCAAGGACCCAGAATGTATCTTAGATATAGCCTGGAAGCTTTTGTACTGATCCTCCAGTGGGAAAGCCTGAAATGTCATGAGAGTCAGGGTTACACAGTGTTTATAAAACATTTGTGCCCTAAGGTCATTCAAAGGTTTTTACACCTCTTTTCATTGTTAGTAGTTTGTTGGTCAAGCCAGACCCCTTTCTTTGTGAACAGTTTCCCACAAAACAAAAAGGAGTGTGATTGATTGGGTGACTTGGATTTTTGTAGACTTCTGAAGACGTTCTTAAACTCTCCTTTGATTTTTCTTTTCTTTTTCTTTTTTTTTGGCCGCCCCACGTGGCATGCGGGATTCTCAGTTCCCAGACCAGGGATCAAACCCAGGCCCCCTGCAGTGAAAGCTCGGAGTCCTAACCACTGGACCGCCAGGGAATTCCCTCTCCTTTGATTTCATTACCACAGGCTAACACTGGCTGTGGGCCCAGGACAGAATTCCAGTTTATCCACAATAACATATTTGATAATTCCTTTCCCTTAGGACTTCGTGACATCTGTGAATTCTGAGCCCTAGGCAGTTGGCAACACAACGCAACCCGAATTCAGTACTTTTTTGCGCAGTGGACTGACTTTGGGGGACTCTGCTGTAATTGCCTGTAGTAATCAAGTAAGGACAAGGGAAGAGGATTATGCCATACTTAAGTGGTCACGAGTACAGTTTCTAATAAGCAAGTTTCTGTTTTCTTCTGTATTCGGAAGAACTGGTCAGGGTCTTAAACCCATTGAGAATAAAGAAAAGGAGCCCTGCTCTCTATGCAGTATCAGTTCGGGTAGCCTCGGCTTGTTGTTTTGTTTTTTCTCCTTACTGATAACAAGGGAGATCTAAATAACTTACATGACTAATTCATCTTTGTCTCCTTTTGTCTTTTTTCTTTGCATGTCAGTCACTATGAACAAGACCGTAGTGCACTTAAGAAAAGGGAATGGGAGCGGAGAAATCAAGAAGTCCAGCAAGAAGACGATCTCTTTTCTTCAGGCTTTGATCTTTTTGGGGAGCCCTACAAGGTAGCTGAATATGTATGTAATCTATCTTTCTGGAAAATGGTTGCTTGTTATATTTTTGAATGCACTAATCAACATTTAATCTATTTGCAAAACACCCAAATCATCTCCAGGAGAATATGTTTTACAAATGAAATATACACATATGCTGTATTGGGGGCAATGGCAAGTTTCTGAGGAAGTCTTCAGAGACAAATTCCATCTTCTTGGGGGAACACAGTAGGATTTGCAAGGGACTTATGAGACTTCCTGTCTCCAAAGAATTCTTTCCTGCCCAGCACTACCTACAGCAGGGAGTGCCCCCTGACACTTTGTCTCACTTTGATTATCAGCGTGGCAGCCCCTGAAGACTTCATCAGAATGTCAATGGATATGTCGGTTTCTCCTCCCAATCAGTGCCATCCATGGCAAGGCCACTGCTTTCTGTTTCCATTTTAGGTTGTTAGCAGCTGTTCAGTGGTTCGAGTACTCTTTGAAAATCACTGTTCTAGGAGAAAGGGAAAAGCCAATCATTTTTTTCCCGGTGATGAATAATCATGGGTTAGGAGATTGCCTCAACCAGAAGAGGTAGCGTAGCTAGGTTGATTTTTCTAGTGGTATTCTGGCTAGTGTGTAGCTCCAATAACGATCATACTTCTATGTCTACAGGTATTGATTTCACAGTGACTGCCTCTGAACTTTCTGTTTGGGGTGGGGTTGGGAGAAGAATCTTGGTGAATTGCTGGCAGCTGGTTGGTTTTTATTGACATTTACTAGCAGGGTAATTTTCTGTAATGAAACACAAATGATCTAAGAGGTAAAACAACAATAGAGGAAATGTTCACGAGTTGTGATTTTAGAAGAGCACCATTTAGGCGACAGTGACTGGGGTAGACAGTAAGCTGTCTGGACTGGTGACTAGTGAGGCCAGAGTCCCGGTGCCTTGTTCAGACTAAGCAAGCAGCTCTTGATTGAGACACTCAGGTGCCTTCCAAATGTGGTAAGTCTGACAAAGAGACTATTAGTTTTCAATTTGTCAATAATAGTATAATCCTTAATAATCCATTTTTCCTATCTCAATTGATTTAATTTCTATACTGCCTTTGAATGTGCGCATGTAGAGATATGGTTAGCTTGACAAGGATTTATTGAAGGCCCACTGTGTGCCAGCCACGTCTTAGACTAGTGTCCAAAGGGAAATAAGACGTAGACCCTGCCTTCAAGGAATTCCTTGTCCAGTGGCAGAGATCATCACGAATGAGTGAGGGCATGACCGCATGGTAACTGCTGAAGAGGTAGGCAGGGGAAAGATGCCCGAAGACTTCTTACCTCGTACCAAGGAGTTTGGACATGAGTCTGTACGCGAAGAGAAGTCATCGCGAGTTTTAAAGTTAGGACGTGGCTGGGACAGACGAAGAACTGTAAAGATGATGTTGGAAGTGTGGAGAGTGGTGGGTTGGAGGGAAGGGAAACTAGAGGCAGATAAAGAAGCTGTTGTCGTTGGCTGAGGGGGGTTCATGGCAGGCTGGACTTAGAGTAGAGCCAGGAAGTTGAAGTGATAGGGCAGGTGTCTGCCTGGAGGTGGAGTGTGCGATAGGAATGAACGATTCCGATCTTTTAGACTTGAGAGGAGGCTGATGTTATTAACAGGTTGTTCAGGAGGACAACAAGGTTGGTGCTTGTAGAGAAAAGGTAATTAATTCTGCTTTGAGCATGATGGGTTTAAGATGTCAAGGGAGAGATATCCAGTAGGCTTGGGGTGTATGGATCTGGAGCTAATGAGAGTGGTCAGGAGAGAGAGTTAGGTGTTACTACGTAGGTGGCAGTGGAAGCTGTGAGAATGGGTATTATCACTAAGCCAGATGGCTGGGTAAGAAGAACAAAGAGAGAATCTTGAGGAGCAGTAACATTTAAGGGGTGAAAGGGAGAGTCGTTTTCTTTGGTGATGGTGGTAGTCATTGTGGGTTGGGGAGTAAATGGGAAAAGGTGAAATAAAGAAAGAGAGGCAGTGAATGTAGACTTGATCTTGCAGAGAGTCTTTGTATGGAGGGGGGAAGAAAGGAAGATACGTAGAACGAGAGGGGAACAATTATTTGGAAGGAAGCTTTTTTTAAGGGGAGAGAAATGTGAACGTGTTTAGAGATTGATGGGAAGGAACCAATGTCAGTGGAGAAGGTGAGGGTGAAGACACAGGAGAGAGAGGTGATGATGAGCAGAGCAAGGTCCCGGAGGAGATGAGAAAATACAAAACTGAGAACATGTGAAGAGTGATGAGCCTTGGGGAGGAAGGTGGGAATGGAATGTTAGGATGAGGAAGAAGCAGGAGAGTGGAAGGAAGATTGGGGACACGATAAGAAGCTGTGGCCTCCATATTTTCTAGAAAGTGGAAGAGAGGTCAAAGGATGATAGATGCCTCATCCCTTCTTGAGAAAGAGGAATGACCAGATGAGTTTTACCTCTTATCTTCGGAGGGGTTAGAAAAATGAGCTTTACTCAAAGGGCTCATTCTGAAAATTCAATATCTACTCCATGCTTAACACTATTATGAGGTGTAGAACCCTTGGCTTATTTCCCCCTTTATAATTTTAAGTCTTGTTGAATTAATGGTCTTGTACCTTTAAGGTAAATGCCCTTTCTCGTTAACAAGCCTGTAATATAGATGCGTATCTATTTTTAGATGTAAGTAGTGTAGTTTTGAGTAGGCAGTTAAAGAACCTGTTATCAACATTGTCATTTTCAAAAGTCATCTGTCTTGATACGACAAGAGTACATCAGGTCTGTGTGTGGTTAGCAGCCTGGTGCCTTTATGCTACTTGATGGGGAAGAGGCTTTGTTTTGGAGTCGAGACTATGAAGGAAAGGAATAATGCTAACAGTTGATGACCTGGTAATTCTCTTTCTTTCACTGCCGCTTTGATGACTGACTGCCATCTTGTGCTGTGTACACGTTCAGGGTTTCCTGGGAGATCACTGGGCAGTGTGCTTCTCCTTTGCCCCATATCACGATACTAGAACAGATGTACACCTCTAAAAGCTCCCTAGACCTGGACTGGTGTGGACACCCTTGGCGTATCTGGACATGCCAGTGGCAATGGGAGTTCTAGAGCTGGCCTGTGGCCCACCGGTAGAAATGAGGACATTCCTACCACAACTCTTCCTGAGGGTTGTGGTAGGAATGCCTACCAAATTAGAAATCAAAATTCCTGGTGGTTGATCAGGACTTTAAGGAAACTTCTTGCCACTCTAAATCCTAAAACGAGGCCCGATCGCCTCTCCGATGGCTTTGGTAGTTCATAAACTAGCCAATGAGCATCAGTCCCTAGGACCCACTGCCCTTTCTTGGCAGAGAGAAGAAATATGGTCCTGGCTGATTTCCTTCCCTTCTTGGCTTCATCTCTACCACTCCCAGAATGGAAAGAATGTTGACCACCCCTAGATTGGGGTGCTGGTGGGTAACATCCCTTGGTGGCTGCTTTTGTCGCTTTGAAATCTGAGTTTGTGCCGTGCTGCTGAAAAGGATGTGTTCAAAAGTGCTTGAAAAATGTGAAGCCGTTTGACGTGTCTAGATTAGTGTGGAAAGATGGGGAGGAAAGAGGAACTGGCATGTACCAAGCGTCTCCTGTGTGCCAGGAACCGTGCTAGAGCTCTCTTCACGTGCTTGCCTAGCCCTTACAGCATATGGGTACGCATTTTCCCCGTGTTTCCCATGAGGAATTTGAGGTGAGCTTCTCTGCAGCCTCATATCCGCATAAGTGTGACTCCATATCTGTAACAGGAAGCTGTTTATCCTCGACAAGAAGTCAGAAGACCCGATAAGCTTACCTCCTGTGTGACTTTGGGGAAGAAACTTTATTTCTCTGACCTAGAGTTTCCTTTTCTCTGAAGTGAATACTAGTAGCTGATAGAAAACATAACTGATGATAACAACAAGTGACATTTTACAGCTCTTCACAGCTCAACAAGGATGAGGAAACCGAGGCGCAGAGACATTAAGTTGCTTATCCGAGGTCATTTGGGTCAGGGCAGGTAGAGGCCAGAGTAGACCAGAATGGCTGTGCTGACTCACGCGGTGCTCGTGAGGGTCAAGTCAGACAATCCGCGGAAACCTTGCTTTGAAATCCATAACGTGCTATACAAATTCAAGGTGTTAGCATTATTATAATTAGAGAAAGAAATAGCAACTTACAGCTTAGAGAGATTAACTGTAAAAATATTAGAATTAAAAAAAAGGAATTACTAAATCACATATATTAGCCACAATGAAATAAAAGAAAAAAATGAACCTCAAAACTGAAATTATTTTGCTATTTCAGTTTTGAGGTTCATTTTTTACAGTAGTCTCCTAGCACAGTGGTCTTGCAATGAAATTATATTACTGATTTGTAGATAACATTAGAAGCAAACTGAGGCAGCTCTGCATTTGCCGAAGTAATAAGAGGCAAAAAGCTTAAATGAAGGAGTGCTGTTAGTCATGAGCCACAAACCAGACATGTAATTTATGCCTGAAAATACTTGGAAAATGCATTTCCTTGATGATGGAGAAATTGTGATTACTTAGAAAATAATGGCTGTGGAGGTTACCTTTAAGGAATCAACCAATTATCAAGAACGGGAAGTAAAGAATTGGCCGAATTGAAAGAAGCCTGTAATTGATTGAAATGGCTAAATTTCCATTTTTGCCATGTTTATAATGTGCAACCAGGACGGCTAAGAATCCCTTGCTCCTTAAAAAGTTTCTTAAGACTCGGGAGGATGAAGAAGACGATTTAGTGTGAACCAGAAGTTGCTATGGTGTATAATGAGCGTCCATCATGTAGGTGTACATAAATGTATTTCAGGCCCCGTTGGGTTTTCTAGCCAGTGGATCTTATATCGACATCTTGAGAAATTTAAAAACTGGTTGACAGTTACCCACCTCCAGTGTTGGGAAGGCAGAGAGTTGACTCTGATGACCTGGTCTGTATTGTTAATTTTTTTTTTTTGTTTTTTTTATGGTACGCGGGCCTCTCACTGTTGTGGCCTCTCCCGTTGCGGAGCACAGGCTCCGGACGCGCAGGCTCAGCGGCCATGGCTCACGGGCCCAGCCGCTCCGCGGCACGTGGGATCTTCCCGGACCGGGGCACGAACCCGCGTCCACTGCATCGGCAGGCGGACTCTCAACCGCTGCGCCACCAGGGAAGCCCTGTTAATTATTTTGAGATTGTTGAGTGGTGGACTTCTTGAGGCTGTGTGTCTGTGTGTCCTCTGTGCCTAACCCAGCCTCATGAGTGTTTTGAATTTACCAGTGTGTGCTTTAGAATGACCACGGTAATTGCTCCTTGTAGCCACAGCACGTCTGTTACGGATCTTCCTTCAATCAGCAACTCAGAAAGTGTCACCAGTGAACTCAGCCTTGAACTATATCTGCTATGTAGTTCTGGTCACAAGTCCCCCTGAGACAATTGCTGTGTGAGGAAGCTAGTGGAAGGGAATTGACCTCCCTTCATCCCCCCAGGTTATCCCAGCTCCACCCCTTATGCCATTAGTGTACAGGAAGGCCCTACGGTTGGACCTATTAACTTGGCCCCGTAACTCCGTGTGCACGCATGCCTTCACCGGGTTAGACTTTAACACAGTTCTGCTTTTTAGTCATCATAAGGAAAGGCCATGTGAAAAACGTCTTTGCATCTTCTGTAAAATTGGTGCTGAAAAAACGACTTGTTTTACTGTTCAGAGGTTCTCGTAACCTTGTAACCGAACCAATGAGAAGAATTCCTTTTCACTTTTCAGTATCCGGCAAACGTTTATCTCATTTAAGGAATTAGGATGTGCTTCCTGCCATCAGACAAGAGAATTCTATAAGCTATGAGCTTTTTCTTTTGGCCTTTAGCTATCAAGAAGCTCAAAGTTCAATTTGACGTTCAGTCACAGTAACCAAGTTAGCTTAACCTTTGCTTTTCTGGTTATGTACCCTTTACTCCAGGCCACTGCAGATCCTTTATTGATGTAGGCAGGGTATGAATTATAATTTGATTCTGTTCGATTCAGCAACAATTTGCTGAGTACCTAGGATGCATCAGACATGGTACTAAGTGTTGAGGACACGAAGATGAATAAAAGGTAGTCTCTGACCTTGAAGAAAAGCCCATAGTTTTGTGCTGGAGAAGAACTCATAACTGTAGTAGACCCTATGTAGTAGGAGGTGGATTTTCTAGACTTATTTGGAGAGCTTTCAATCTTCGTCTGATTTTAGTCATGTAGACAACAGTTTTAGACATTGGACAGCTTAGAAATTCTCCTAATTTCAAGCATATTTTGAAGTCTAGAGATGGAAAAAAATTCTAAGCATGCATCAGAAACCCAGATCAGTAAAACAGTAAACCGAAATGAAGAGACGTTAAAACCTAAGCAGGGTCTCTCCACTGAAGATAAGATGGACATGTCCTTTTTACTTACTGCTGAAATATGAACAAGGATGTGACTAGCTTGCTTGCAAACAAATGGGCCTTGAGGTTCTTGGGTCCTGATGATGTTGGCCCAGAGAGAGTGAATGACTTCTCAGAACTTTGAGGTATTGTGGTGTTCTCTGTGACATCTGGGGGCAAAGTTCTGATTCTCTAGAACTGTCTTTCAATGAAAGTTCAAAGAATTTTCAGTAAATGATCAATGAACTGTCAATGAAAGGTCAATAACTTTGAGCTTCCTGGTAGCTAAGGCAAAAAGGGAAAGGTTATAGAATTCTCTTTGTCTAATGGAAGGAAGCATGTCTTAATTCATTAAAGGAGACAATATAAATGGAGGCATTTAAAAATAGGAAATGAAATGGTGTTGTTTCCCTTTGTTGGGTCAGATCCTGAAGATAGCAGGTATCACTTTTTATCAGGCAATCATCTGGTCCAAGAGGTAAACTATTTGAGGGACCAGCACAGCCCTGCAAGTATTTACAGCTTGCGTTGAATTCTACTGGGCCCTGACCACAATGAAATCTCTTTGTTTTTTAATTTAGGGATTGAATAGAGGCCGGTTTTGGCTGCTGCCCAAACGGTTCCTTGGGCACCTCCGTTGAAGGAGACTGCTGTATACAAAGAGTTTATTCTTGCCTTAGCTGAAAAGTAATTTCTGCCATTAAAACTGACAAACCTAGGGACTTTCAGGGAATAAAAGTGACTTCTACCCTTCTCTACCTATTAAATTATGCCTTTCAAATGTACTTCTGAACGTGGAGTGATTATTCAGCCGAGGATTATATGGAACTGTAATTGTTTAATCACTCCTCCAGCACCAAGGTTGCACGTGATGCAATATAAGATGTTCCTGAGTATAAGAAAACTAAAACTGACATATATTTATTTGATTTCTAAAACTCCCCATCCCCCATGGAGCCCTCTTAGCATATCATTAGCATGCTTTTCCTTAGTCTTTGAATATGATTTGCCCCGTGACCCGAGTTGAATGCTATATACAGTATGTGGGGATTATGGTAATAACAAGGCCAAGGTTGACCAGCTCGATTCCCTCTGGTTACTCCTTCTCTGGATCCTTTGCTGGGTCCTTCTCTTCTCTTAAAGGTTGACGTTCCACAGGGCTCTCTCCTGAGCCTGATCTTCTCATTCTTCGTTTCCTTTCCCTGGGTGATTTCATCTATTTCCAGCACTTCACCCTCCATTCATCCGCACACTCTCCCGTCGTGACACACAGAGAGCAGCACGCAGCCATACATCCTAGGTTTAGCCTGAGATGCCAGGCTTGAATAGGCACACACCAGGTGTTAAGGGCGTGTGAGCAACCTTAGATGTTAAACACCTGTCTTCAGTGGAGGTTGTACCAGCGGGGAGGTAGTCACCCCCTCCTGTACATGGAGAGCTTGCCTATGACTCCTGGGACATGGAGGCTACACAGGGTGGCCGTCTTCCCCAGGCGCTGGCCCTGCTGCCAGATGTCTCCATGGATGCTGGTAGCCTTCTTTCATTGCAGCATCTTGGGCCAGGGTAATGCAGCCTAGACACAAAGCAGCCCTTTGCCCCTGAATTCAGCAGCTGGTTTTGATAACACCTTTGGCAGGTAAAGAGAGTATACTGAAACGTCCTTGTGTTGATTCTCCATACAGAATGATGTAGTTGCCAACTTTGAAAATCGGACTTTGTTTTGATTTACTTAACCAACAGTTTAAATTCTTGAATAAATTTTTCTAAACCCTGGAAAAGACAGAGGAGAGCTTGAGTCACTGTTGATGAACAGTTTGCACCATTTCAAAGTAAACGAGTGTGAATCATCAATATGTAAACACAGTTGCCCCCAGAATATGTAGGCAGACACCAATAATTTATGCAGTCTTTGATTAAAAGGAATTGGATTCACTTTAGTCATACGTTAGCTCAATTCAATGTTGTTTAAGCCCATGCCTTTTCTAAACTGAATGTAGCCATGATAGCACAGTTTAACTGACTTCCTTATCCAACGGGCTAAGGCTTTTTCATGGTGTAATGTAGCACAAAGGGCTGACATGTCAAGAACAAACATAAGTCGAACATTCTATGATAATTCCAATGATCAGTAAGCGGAAGTTGTTAATCAGTGTAGAATGTACAGTTCAACTCATTGGACCTAAATTAAGTTATTTTGCTAATAAAATTCGTAAGCAACGTAATTTAAAACTTTCTCCCAATGAGCGTGTTTAAGTAAGAACAGGCCAGGGAGTATACAGACGTTAATCCCACAGCTCATTCCAAGAGGCTCTTTCAACAGTGTTATTGATTTCTTTCTCTTACATAGCACATGAAATGTATGAAATTATATGGCAGCATGAGAATTTTAAGGAACCCTATATGCTAGTCTACTTAGGGCATCTGTATGAAACATTAACATTAGGAAACACAAACCTATTCATTCTCTCTCCTCCCACCCCCATCTTTTTGTTATTTTAGACAAACAAAGGTGATGCACTTGCCAACCGAGTCCAGAACACGCTGGGAAACTATGATGAAATGAAGGATTTGTTAACTAACCATTCTAATCAGAATCATCTAGTGGGAATCCCAAAGAATTCCGTGCCCCAGACTCCCATCAACAAAAATGAACCAAGCTTTTTTCCAGAACAAAAGAACCGAATGATCACACCTCATCAGGATAGCACTCACTCCTCGGCACCAATGCCTCCACCTTCTGTTGTGATACTGAATTCAACCCTAATACACAGCAACCGGAAGTCAAAACCTGACTGGCCACGAGATAGTCAGAACACTAGCGTGGTACCGGCCAGCCAGGCTGGTAGTCAGCCCAACAAGACGCAGCCATCAACACAGGACCAGCCCCCTGCCAGGCTGGAAGACTTCTTCGTCTACCCAGCTGAACAGCCTCAAGTTGGAGCAGCTGAAGAGTCAAACCCACCCGCAAAGGAAGACGGTAACCTCAAGTCCAGTGGAGGGGATACGTTCAAAGAAATCTTTCAGTCCAGCTCACCAGAAGAATCTGAATTTACACTGCAGGCGCCTGGGTCTCCCCTAGTTGCCTCCTCTTTATTAGCTCCCAGCAGTGGCCTTGTGGTTCAAAACTTCCCACCAGGGGTTTACTGCAAAACAAGCGTGGGGCAGCAAAAACCAACCGCATATGTCAGACCCATGGATGGTCAGGACCAAGCCCCGGACATCTCTCCCACGCTGAAACCTTCAATTGAATTCGAGAACAGCTTTGGGAATCTGTCATTTGGGTCACTCTTGGATGGCAAACCCAGTGCACCCAGTTCAAAGACTAAACTGCCAAAGTTCACCATTCTCCAAACAAGTGAAGTAAGTAATTTTTAAAGTTTTGTTTTGCTTCTTTTTGTTTTGTTTCATACCTTCTTGAGCTGTAGATGCGACTCTTCAAGGTCAGAGTCTGAGTCTTGACCTCCTGTCACTTGTGACTTGACTGACACTCTGCAAATACAGTTAAATCTCCATAATTTGGAATGAGTTATAAAATAGTCTCAGAGAATGCATTTGTAGTAATATTCTGTACAAATCAATCACACTGGAGATTTTCATTGGTCCTAAGCAGGATGAGGTACATGAAAAGACTGTGAGTCACCCTAGGCCTTCGCTAACTGATAGCGTATCATAAACATAAAACACAGAAGTTCCTTAAGGTACAAGGATGTACAAGTGTGATTTGCTGGAACCGGAAGTGGAAGGCATTCTTTAAGAATCGTAGTTTCTTGAGCGCTTGCGGGGCTGTTCCTTGGCAAGATCTTAACGTTATCTTCCGTATCCCTCAATCTTTCCTTCTGCATCACCTTCTTCTACAGATGCCTACCTAACCCTCTTGTACTACCTTGATCCCTTCTGTCAAAGCCAAAAGCATTGCCTTATAAAAGAGAAGTCCAGAGGGACCAAAGCCTCTCCCAAAGGAATGAATCGCTAATGATTGGATCTCAGGCCTTGTGGCCCCTGGGTGGGGGGCATATATTGGGTGCCTCTCAGATGCCACCACGTGAGCGGCTGTCTACTGCACCTCAAGCGCTTGATTGCAGAAGAAATCACTGCTTTCACTGGTGACTAAAGGCTTGAAAAGACACGGAGGAAGAAAGTAGGTTGAAATTCTTACTCAGTAGGACTCACAGACAGTCTGTCTGAACCATTGCAGAGTCCGAGTTAGTGGTGTCTGAATTAGAGAAGTCTGACCACATGTACCCTGTGGCTCTTCTTTTATTCACACCCAGCAGATGCGCTGATTTCAGAGGACGATGGGAACACCAAGGAAGGGAGGACGGGGGCCCTTGGTTTGGGTTTTCTCAATGCATCTTTTGAGTATTATTTCATTTCTCAGGCGGTTTTGCTGTTGGTATCATCATCAATCATCAGGTCTCGTCAAGCTTCCTCCCAGGTATCTCTCCAGTCTGTCACCTCTTCACCCTCACCGCCTTCGAAGTGCCCGTGAGCATCTCTTGCCCGGGCTGCCTCCTGTCTGGTGTCCCTCCCTCTAGGCTCACCTCCCTTTCAAACCATCTTCCATCCAGGCCGATCCAGCGGGCAGATCTGACCATGTCACTCCCTGCTTTGTATTCCTCAGTGCCTTCTCATTGCTTCCAGGAAACAGTCCAAATTTCTTAGTCCCACATACAAAGCCCTTCACTCTCTGATCTCATACTCCCTTCCCGACCTCATACTTCACGACTTCTTCACATGCAGATGAGATCTCAGCCACGCGGAGCTACCTGTGGTTCCCCGTCATGTCCTGCTTTGTCACGCTTCCTTGCTTTTGTGCCTGCTGCCTCCTCAGCCTAGAATGTCTCTCCCTACCCCCCTTTGTCTTCCTGGTGAAGTCCTGTTTCTCCTTCAAGTCTACTTGGTTGTCACTTTTCTCCATGAAAGCTTCCCTGATTCCACGAGGCTTAATGACAAAGTCCTTTCTCTGGGCTTGCCGAGCGCCTTATATACACCTTGGCTGGCACTGACGTCACTGTATGGTAGTTACTCGTTTATGTGTCTGTCTCCTCTATTAGACTGTGAGCTCCCTGAGAGCAAGGAATGTCTCGTTCTTCTCTGTATCCCAAGTGCCTAGCAATCGCCTGGCGCATAGTAGATACTCAATAAATGTTTGTTGAATGAATGAACTTCAAAAATCGTTACTTGATTACATTTCCTAAGCCATAATGTTAATCAAATAACACGAACAAAGGTAAACAATTGCTAGAAGATCCATCCTCAGTTATATTTCCTTAATTGTACTCTGTCTGCCTGTGTCTTACTCTATTCTTGTCCTGCATGGTCATTTGGAAATCCTAAATCCTAATTTCCACCTGATGACTTAATACAGGAGTGTGATACTTAAAAGCCAGAAAGCAACCTACTTTGAAAGAGGGGGAGCCTAGTGGGAGGTGGGACATCATTCTTGCCCCATCTCTCGCCCTGGTCTCTTCTGCTCTTCTTTCTTTACACGGCAGTGCTGTTACTCAGGACTGGTCTGGAAATAGCACTGGCCCATCAAGAAGTCTGTTATCCTGTATCAACACCTCATTGGCAGAGTGACAGGTCACAGACCCGCTGAGATCCACTCCACTGTAATCCTCTCTCTTACACATTCTCAACATGGCTGGCCCAGATTCAGAAACGACTCCATGCTTTCACTCAGTGCTCGGGCACAGCGATGAGAGGTACATTTCCAAAGGGAGTCTGAGCTGTCATCAGCTCTGGTGGTGATGCTCCAAGGGGCAGCCTATGTGTACGCAGCCTTCAGTGACGGTACAAACAGACTTTGGTAGAGCCTTGTCTGAAAAATGGGTCGGATGCAATGAAGTCATGATAAGATATCAATGAAGAAAGTACTTATTTTAAAATATAGGTGTCAAGGAAGGATTTGAAGGAGGGGTAGAGAGAAGCTTAGGGCCCTAAGGTCAGGAGAGTAATATACAGGTTTCAAGGGCAATGTGAAAACCAAAAATAAGCGGAAGGGGAATGAGAAGTTAGCCAGCCTAAGAGAGAACTTAGAAGGTGTAGATTAAAACGTGAGCGGAAGTACAGACAGGGTGGGGCCTTATGGAACTTTGAACCTAATGGAATTGATGTGGCTGAAACTCTGACCGAGTCTGGACATTCACCCTATTAAATCTTGATGTACTTTTCAAAAGCACTTAGCATTAGAATTCAGCCCCAGTCCCTGGCGCCAAGAGTTCCAGGCCTGGGGTTCTGGGTCCCTGGTCAAAGTAACCATCTACAATGAGTGGTAGCATTGTTTTGAGTTATTACTGAAAAGGCTCGTCCATAGAGCAGTCATAGGATTTCTTTGAGCTTTCCCAGCTCTTTCCCTGGCTCAAGTGACAGGAGGCTGATGTGTGTTCATGAAGTGTATTTGGGCGGAGTGGGGGGTTGAATGACCGGGAAAAAGACACGTTCTCAGATACACGAATAAGCAGATATGAAGATATTAGTGAGTTGAGGGATCATAAACTATTTATTATTGGAATGAAATGTGCATGTGTGTGTGTGTGTGCCCTTATTTGTTTCTGTGTCTACACTTGTGTACGTAGTGGAGACATTTTAATTATTTCCCATCCTTGAAACTTTCCTTGCTTCTTAGAATTTCTGTACCGATAATAAGGATACTAATAAATACTAACTAAAAAGGACACTAATAAAATCCAGCTTTATTGCCAAAGGTCAGCTTTTCAGTGGAAGCACGCTTTTTAAACAAATGATTTGTTTAAAAGCTTAACTCACTATCTTTCCAGGAAACAAACAAGCAAACAAACGAAAGACTGATGTGTCCTGCAGTTGCACTTCGAAGACTTTTCTGTGAACTGCATCTGAAAATCATATCATGTATTCAGCGTTTCCATCCAATAAGCTTTCATTCCAATAAGCTTCCATAAGTACAGTATGAATGTGTGGAGTGTCATCACCATAAAGGGTCATTTGCTTTCCGAGGTGCTCTTGGCTGTGACCTAAGACTATCTGAGGTTCCGGTTGCCTCGAAATTAGGAGCCTCTTCGAAAAGTTGAACGGAACTGATGTGAATGATGGGATTTGGCTTTAGCTCATTTTAGTGGCTCGCTTTGCCCGCCAGCTGAAAGTTATTCCTCGCATTTGTGACTGTGCCTGCCTTGTTTTATACCCTATGCAGTGAACACTGTGGCTGTAATTAGCTTTATTTATCGTACGTGGATAGGAAGCTCAGGTCCCTTGTGTGAGAACTGTAGAGAAGGGTGGGAACTTAACATTCGTGAGCTGGATGCACCCGGGCAGCTACACAGGAACCGTAGAGGCAGATCCTTCCAAGAATGGAAGGCCGTCCAGCTGCTGGATGCAACCCATGCTAAGCATTTTTCACTTGATGTACATCGTGAATTTCTTTTTTTGCCCATTCTTATGGAAATAAAATAGTATTCAGTCTAAGGCTCTCACTGCTTTAATCCCCACCTCGCTGGGAATGAATGGAGAAACCTTGGAAAGGCCTCACACTTTCAAGGGTGCCAGCAGAGACCTTGACCTTAAGATGTATCCCGTAGAAGTGTAGGATCCAGAAAGCTTTGTATGTTCTCTGCCAGTCCATTGCATAGTAGTTGCTTTTTTCTTTATGCTTTTTGACTAACTCTTCCAACTGCTTGGTCTCATTGGGATTAAAATTCATTTTCCTCACCACCCCTCTTCATTTGCCCTCCGCCCCCCCTGCAACTTCAGTGTCTCTCTAAGCTGAATGAAGTCGGCTTCGCCGAGCATCTGAAAAGCATCGTCAGTAATGCCAGTAGAACTTGGAGCCTCACGTTCTTTGTGATGGAGAGGTCAGAGACGCTGGGAGAGGATTTATTTAAGGTTGTCGTATTTCGGTGATTAAAAAAAGGTGTCTTGGGGGGGCGCCTGAGACCACCGTCACAATCATAACGGTGTCTCACCAGAAAGTGATGCATAGCAGTAACCCCAGAAGGTTTCACAGAGGCAGAATGCAAGATAGATTCTTCAATTTAATTTTTATTTTATATTGGGGGATAGTTGATTTACAACGTTGTGTTAGTTTCAGGTGTACAGCAAAGTGATTCAGTTATACATACATCCATTCTTTTTTAGATTCTTTTCCCATATAGGTTATTACAGAGTACTGAGTAGAGTTCCCTGTGCTCTACAGTAGGTCCTTGTTGATTATCTGTTTTATATATAGTAGTGTGTACGTGTTAATCCCAAACTCCTAACTTATCCCTCCCTCCACACCTTTCCCCTTTGGTAACCATAAGTTTGTTTTCGAAGTCTGTGAGTCTGTTTCTGTTTAGTGAAGTCAGACAGAAAAAGACAAATATCATATAACATCACTTATAAGGGGAATCTAAAAAGATGGTACAAGTGAACTTATTTACAGAGTAAGATAGATTTTTTTTTTTTTTTTTTGCGGTACGCGGGCCTCTCACTGTCGTGGCCTCTCCCGTTGCGGAGCACAGGCTCCGGACGCGCAGGCTCAGCGGCCATGGCTCACGGGCCCAGCTGCTCCGCGGCACGTGGGATCCTCCCGGACCGGGGCATGAACCCGTGTCCCCTGCATCGGCAGGCGGACTCTCAACCACTGCGCCACCAGGGAAGCCCAGTAAGATAGATTTTGAACTTGATCTTGAATACTGGGTGGAATCACAATAGGTGAAGAGGGATCTGCAGGGCAGGACCGTTCACGTGCGTGCAAATTAGTGATGGGTGGAGAGACTGTCAGGTACAAAAAAGGGAGATAAGAACATACAAGGTATATTCTGAGCATAGGCCGGTTTGCCTGTGACTGAGGGTTTATCGGACCAAAGTGAGATGGGGCTCAAAAAGCCAGCCTTAAGTGTCTTGAATGCCTAGGTGATGTGGCGTCCAGATTGTGATGCTGAACTTGAAACCCCACTGTCCCAGGGGCTTCATGGGTGGTGGCCTAGGAACTCTCAGGCCAATCCCTGTCACCGACTCAAGCGGTAATTTCTGAGCTCCTGCGTTCTCTATTCCCTTACCCGAAAGCACGTCTCATTTCTTGCTCTGTAGGCATCGGTTTTCCTCCGCCTGCTTTCCCAAGGCTCTTTCTAGAGCAGCGCTGAAATGGTTGTTGCAAACGACGCTCTCCTCCCCTGTCCTTCCTTAGCCCCTCTCCCTCCATTTTCTCTAGTCAAACTCGGGAAGAGAGCTCAACTTTGGCCTAGTAAAGGTTGTGCAAATGCCTGGGTCTTTTTTTATTTCCCCCTCTCATCTCCTCAGGTCCTCTTCTTTAGCATGTATATTTCTTTTCTAAGGCTGTGTGTAAGTGATTCAGCCATCAACATCCTGGAACCATGTCAGCTATTTCAACATTCCATTTTTTAAAATTAATTAGACTGTTTGATTTCAGTGCAACAGTCTTGGTGCCCTGTGCTTTTAAATCCCTTGTCACTTTTAACACTTTTCTTTCTTTTTTTTTTTTTTTTGGTTGGAAAGATTGATTTATTCTTATTCTGAAAGAAAACCTTTAATTTTTATACTCTGCCAATTAAAATCATCATTAATAAGGATACATTTTAAAACATTGCTATTTATTCGTCACTTTAGTAATCCTCTGTGAGGGGATGTGTGGTATATTACAAAGTACAGTTTGAACGAGGTCTCCTGAGATGTGGGTTTCACTTCTCGCCTGGACTTGCTGCGTGAACTTGAGAGAGA
The DNA here is from genome assembly GCF_005190385.1 of Monodon monoceros. Classification (NCBI taxonomy): domain Eukaryota; kingdom Metazoa; phylum Chordata; class Mammalia; order Artiodactyla; family Monodontidae; genus Monodon; species Monodon monoceros. The sequence continues at coordinate 123,242,788 of NW_021703779.1, forward strand.
GATTTTACCTCTCTAGGCCTCTCGTTAGATGGGGAATTCAGATTAGCTCATCAGTGAGGTTTCTTCCAGCCGTAAATCTCTGAGGGCGTGCTTCTCCTTTGTGGTTAAGCCCAAACCCACCTTGTCTGTAAAGGCCCTTCAGCTGTTGCCTCCCTTCAAGAGTGTGGGCCTTGACTGCCTGGAGTGTGTGAGCCTTGTCTGCCCACCTCTCAGTCCCAACCTTCAGAACAGTTGGGGAATTTTGAAGACTTGGCCAATATGGGCAAACTAGAATTGGATCTTCTTTTGGGATTGGATACCAATTCGGCGTGGACTATTATCATATTTCAACTCATTTTTTATAGAAAGATAAACAGCTATAGGCTGCATTTCACTGAAAGACACCAAGCTGTGAACTCAGGAAAGTCTCCTAAGCGTTTTGTCACCACCCACTAACATAATGAAAGATGGAGGACTTCTGTTTTCACATGACTTCTAGGAAAATATTTTGACAGATTCAGTATGCAGTAAAGCGATAAGCTTTTGTTACGTGTGTTCCAAATCATCCTGTTATCACTGGATATATCGATTAGCTTAGTACATTCTGAGCCAGTCATAAAAAACAGACTGTTCACACATTCTGTGCTAAAGAATAAGAAAAATTGACGGCTAGATAACCATATTGACTCAAGCCAAACAGTGAATGCGAAGGGCTTTAGAAAGGAGTTATAAAACTCTTTATGGCTGTTGTAAGTCTCTTAAGTATTTTTTTTTAATTGACGTGAAAGCAAACGATCTTTAATTGACTACCTTTTTAAAAAGTGCTATGCTTTGGTTACCGAATAGAGTTTATAATATAGGTGACAATAACAAAAACCTATTACCTTTATACTTATGGTTTACAGTTGCTTTCATATACATCATCTTATTTTTTTCCAGCTTTATTGAGGTGTAATTGACAAATAACAATTGTGTATGTTCAAGGTGTACAGCTAGATGTTGTACACCTTGATGTTTTGATATACGTAAACATTGTGAAATAACCTCCACAATCATGCTAGTCATTGCGTATGTGGTGAGAACACAAAATCTACCCTCTTAGCAAATTTCAAGCGTAGAGCATGGTATTATTAACTATAGCCACCATGCTGTATATTAGGTCTCCAGAACTTATTCATCCTGCATAACGGAAACTTTGTACCCCTTGACCAATATCTCCCTATTTCCCCCAAATCCCCAGCCATCTTATTTTGATTTGATTCTCACGGGGCCTGGGATTATTATCATTCTCGTTCCACAGATGCAGAAATGTAGTCTGGGAGAGACCAAGGGTTACTTGCCTAAAGTCGCACAGCCAGCAAATGGCAATGCTGGGACTAGAGCCCAGGTCATCAGTGCCATTTCCATGATGCCATGGAAATTCAATTTTCTAAAATTAGCTTCTCTACTGGCGTGTAAGGGGCAAGAGAATAATGAGCTGAATCCAGCGTAAGTTGAAGTTCCCCTGATGGGTTCATATTTCAAAAGTCAGGGGCCAAACCTACCAAAAGAGCAATTTTTCCTATGGTATTATAGGTTACACTCATGTGTTTTTCATTTACAAATATGGTGAGAAGTAGTGTTTTTGCAATATTCCTAAATGAGTAACATATGACACAACTTGTTAGAGGACGTCTTCTTGGTTCATGAAGTTTCTGAGTTTTTGTCTATTTGGTAGGATGACTTTAGCAGAATGCTCAGACAACAGAGGTAAAATCTGGATTTCTGTGGCTGAAACACAACCATCCTCTAGATAAACGTTAGGTGCGAATGAGGGGTCAATTAAAAGTGGGCATGTAAATAATTGTTATAGAAGGAGTAAGAAGTCTCTCAAATGTTTGAGCCCCCCAAGTATAGTAATAGAAAAAACTTACAGATCATCAAATTTCAAGAGTACTTAGCAAGGAGCAGGAAGGATCCCTGGCTTTTATCCGTAGATGCTGAATGGGTGAGTCTCCCTGTACCTTAGCAAAAGAATGCAGGGAATCCATCGACTGCCTCCTCAGAAAATCACTGTGAGAATCCGTGAACTAACTAGCTGTGAAAGTTCTTTGAAAATTTTACCAGGGTCTGGAAATGGGAGATATATTAGTTTTCCATAGACGGCCATAACAAAGTATCATAAACTGGGTGGCTTAAAACACCAGAAATTTATTCTCTCACAGTTACGGAGGCTAGAAATCCAAAAAGGCATTGGCAGGGTTGAGCTCCCTCCAAAGGCTCTAGAGCAGGATTCTTCCTGGCCTCCTCTAGCTTCTGGTGGCCCCAGGCATTACTTGGCTTGTAGACGCATCACTCCACTCTCTGCGTTCGTCTTCACATGGCCTTCTCCTCTGTATGTCTCTCTGTATCCTCTCCTCTTCTTAAAAGGACATCAGTAATTGGATTTAGGGCTCACTCTATATCCAAGATGATTTCATTTCTAGATCCTTAACTAGTTACATCTGCGAAGACCATAGTTCCAAATAGTTACATTCTGAGGTTCTAGGTAGATATGAGTTTTGGGGGGACACGAGTCTACCCACTACGAGAAGTGTCATTTCTTCACACGTCCCAGACTGGGAATGGAGGGAGGCCAGTAGTGTTCATTATGAAAAACCCAAGCCAGTCCACAAGAGGGAGGTGGGCTTCTGCACCTCAGAACTGAATTCAGGTTTAGTCCGCAAAGGTTCTGAGCCAACTTCTCTTTAAGCTCTTCACTTTGACTGTGGATAAACTGTTAAATACAGTTGTGGAGAAGTGATTTTTAAAAATCCTTTAGATAGTAGCTATAAAGTTTCTTCCTAATTAAGTAATAGAGAAAAAAGAATTTGTTAATGCAGTTGACTTGATTATGAACTAGAGCTTAGGTGGGCAATTTTTTCCATGAAGTAAATATTTTCAGCTTTGTGGGACACACAGTCTGGCAAATCCTCAACTCTGTCACTGTAGCATGGGAACAGCCATAGACAACACGTAAATGAAGGGGCATGGCTGTATGCCAATCAAATTTTACATGTGAATACCAAAACTCAAATATCCCCTATTTCCGTGTTTCACAAAATATTCTTTTGATTTCTTTCAACCATCTTACAGTGTAGAAACCATGTGCTGACCCCTGGGCTAGATCTAGACAAAGCTTCAGACAGCAAAAAACATTGGCTTGCTCTACCTGTCATCAATAGGAAGATGGCTTTGAGAAGAGAGGGGAGGAAGGTCAGCTGTACAACCTGCAGAGAGCAGAATCCTGGATCAGGAAAGGTGCTGGTGGTGAAGGTAGAGCTGGCCGGTGGGGGAGAGGCTCCTCCAGGCCTGCAGGCAGATGGATAAGAAGGCTTGGTACCCAGGATTAGAAATAGTCTTCGCACCACAAATCACGTCTCTGCTCAGGAGGGTTCTCTTTCCTTAGTGACTCATGGGGTGAAGGTCATTTTCTCTTTTGCTTTCTTAGAATTGGAGTGCCTAAGCTCCTAGGACAGGGGACCATTTGCGTGCTCGGTCTGGGCTCAGAATCACAGATGCAAAGAGATGATCTCAGAGATAACCAGTAAAAAGAAGCTGGTCCTATCTTTTTTTTTTTTTTTTTTTTTTTTGTGGGAGTCCCTGTAGGGACATTTTTTTTAAAAAATTGGAGTATAGTTGCTTTACAATGTTGTGTTAGTTTCTGGTCCTATCATTTTATCGAGGGAGTAGAACCTAGTCTAAACCCAATTAGGATTCTGGACTGGGAGGACAAAAGTGTGTATTTGACTTGGGTGTGGGGTGGAAGGGATTTCTAAGATCCTAGGAATAGCATGTCCTCTGGCATAGACTGTGACTTTGGGTTAAGTGAGGTGAAAGGGCTGATGGTCTGTGGAAGCCCCTATAGGCTCTTCATAGCCGGCGTGTGGGGTGTTTGTGTATGCATGTGTACATATGCCTGTGCCGTTGTCCGTGTGTCTCTCTGGGGGAACCTGCGAAAGCAGTGGAATTCTGGGAGGAGAAGGCTAGAGAACGATGGCTTTCTTGGTACTTCATGAAGTTTTTGCCCAGCCTCCACGGCAGTACTAGGTTCTGAGGTGACTTAGAATGAAAGAGTGATAGGAGAAAGGATCTATTTTGTTGAGGTTTTAAAGGTGAGATGAGGTTGAGCTGAAGCTTCAAGTTGAAATGCGTGGGTTGATGGAAAAAAAGGATGTCGAAATGAAATGGACTGTGTAAAGCCTTGGCAGTTGGTTGGAGTTTCAAGGGCTGTGCTTTTTATGATATAAGCAGTGATAGCTCACTGCTTAAAGTATGTACCATTGAAGAATGCTACAACTATGTTGCAATTTCATTAAATAGGTTGCTGATGGGAGAAGTAGCTGCCATCTTGCAGTTCCAGGGGTCACCATTCACATAGACTCTACAATGGGACTGATGTCTCCTGAAGCTGGTTAAGGAGATGACCCTGGTTTTAGAGCAAACCTCTTCTTTGACCTTCCTCTGCCTTTCAGCATCCCCTGTTCATCCAGGTCTTGATGTAAACTTACTGGGGAAGCCGGCTTCCCAAGGGACATCCAGAAATGCCCTCCCAGGCACCTGCTGGAAATGAAATCAAGATGCTCACCCTGAGTGGAGTCTCGCCAGTTGGTCTCTCCTTTGTACTGAGACACCCAAACTATCTCTCTGCAGCTCTACTCTATTTACTTGAACAAATGTGGCCTTCAGATCACTGGGGAGATGGGAAGATCTAACATCCCTTCCCAGGCAAAAAGGACCCACATCAGAGAGTTAAGTCTGAATCCACAATCCACCTAAAATAAATCTCAAAGAAAGTAGTTTTGTTGGATATTTGAGTGCAACATCTGGCCCAAGGCCAAACGTATAAACAACAGTGTAACATTTTGAGTTGTTCACATTGAGTCTGATATTATGAATTGGGATGATTTAAATCTGAAAATATTATAATATGCATTGTTGGAAAGATCCATTAGAAGAGACTGCGTATCTCATATCTTCTTTTATTGATTGACTTTATTTATTCATTCAGCAAACTTTTATTGAGCACCCACTGTGCTAGGAGCTGGAAGACTGAGATAATGAAGACATGTTGCCTGATCTTAAGTAGCTTAAGTCAGGGCATATGGACACAAAAGCAGAAAAATCACAGTGAAGTGTAATAGATGGTTGTTCACTATTCTGTGGGAACTGAGAGAATGGTTAAGGGTGTCTGAAATGTTCAGAAAAGCTTCTTGAAGGAAGTAGTAACTTGAGTGCTAGCTCTTGAAGTGTGATTAGAAGTTTTCTTGGTGAAGAAGTGGCCGTGTAGGCACCCTACCACGTAAACCCACATCAAGTTGTAAGTGAGCCCGTTGACTCCTGGGATTCATGAGACACAAAAGAATCAGCTGTGTTTGGGGAGTTAGGAGGAGACTTTTTAAAATTAATTGATCTCTTTATTTTTGGCTGCGCTGGATCTTCGTTGCTGCGCGCGGGCTCCCTCTAGTTGCGGCGAGCGGGGGCTACTCTTCCGTTGCGGCGCGTGCGGGCTTCTCATTGCGGTGGTTTCTTTTGTTGCGGAGCACGGGCTCTAGGCGCGCGGGCTTCAGTAGTCGTGGCACGTGGGCTCTAGAGCGCAGGCTCAGTAGTTGCGCACAGGGCCTGAATTGCTCCGCGGCATGTGGGATCTTCCCGGACCAGGGCTCGAACCCGCGTCCGCTGCAGTGGCAGGCGGATTCTTAACCACTGCGCCACCGGGGAAGCCCCGAGGAGGAGACTTTTAATGCTGTGAGTACAGGAGATGATGTTGTAGAAAAGTCACGTTGGCGGGGTGGGGGTGGGGGGGTGGGGGGGGGGGGTGGGGGGGGGGGGGCGTGGGCAGGAGAGTAGGGGAAAGGGAGTTGATGTCGTCATAGGGCTGGTAAGGTTTGAGGCAGAAAGAGTACTGAGCAGGCTGTTGAAATATTCCAGGCCAGAAATGCTAACAGTTTGAATTAGGGCCGATTTTGAGATAGATTTTTAAGGTTGACTAGATGAGATTCGGTGATTAATTAGATGGGCCATTGAGAGGAAGCCCGCGGAGAGGATCTAAAACGACTCTGAGGTTTCTGGCTGGTGACACCATTACCCAAGATTCTTTTCTTTGACACCCAAGTCTTCACAAAGCAGATAAGTTTCTTTCTTTTATCTCTTTTCTTGTCATGCTGTCATGATATTATAGGCTTTGAATGTCATGATATTTGATTAATGTTCGCACAGTGCTTCTTGCAAAGCTTTGTATGAAAAATCATGATTATTTTCTTATGCTCCAATGAAGGATTTATTTCCTATAAATGGCCTTTTTTGGTTCACCACTTAAAATTAATGTGTTAACTCAGAAAGATTTTATTAGTACTTTAGAGAACATGGGAAAATATGCTGAATACTTTCTTAGAAATCATAGAAGTGGAAATGAAATTTCCTACAAGTTATGGAGTATATTAAATATTAAATCATGTTTTGTATTTTGTAATTTTTGGAAGTCAAATGAACACATTACCAGTTGCATTTCTCTTGTAGTGATAGTTGTGGACTTTGCTATGATCTTCCCCGATTTTTTTTTTTCCTTTAGACTCAAGCTGTCTACACAGGGCACCTGCTTACAATGGAGAGCTGAGGTTAACTTTCCATTCCACACCACCATCCCTCCCCCCCTCCGCCGCCCCGAGATACAATCTTTAGTGACAAAGCACATCTTTTGTTTTTGGTAGACTTGGTATAGGATTATGATGACTGACCCTCTATATAAATTGTGACCTGGAAAACTGTTCAGCTCTACTTCCTTGCCTTTGTTTGGTGGACATGTTGATTGCCATTCAGTTAAGGTCATGAATTTCTGGTGTGGAGGCAGAAGAAAGGACTAGAATTGAAACTAATTGAGACCTAGTGCAAACTAAACTAATTGAAACTAGTGCAAACTAGAATTTGCACTCCATAGTTTCTAGGATTCAAATGGTGTTTTTCAATGATAGGAGAATTAATCATAATAATATATTTACCTTACTTATCCACTCCTGTTCTCAACTGTTTGAAATTCTCTCTGTAACTTCTCTATACTTCCTTATTTTGAAATTATTCTAAACACAGAGAGGTTGGGAGCTGAGAGCCTCACTGTTTGCAGTGAACAACATGGAAGCCAGATGCCAGGAGACCTCACCAAAGGCCTCACCATGACTAAGTTACAGAGCTGAGCCTGAACTCTAGACTGGTAGCTCAGTACATTAAGTTAAAAGAACAAAGCAATCAGCATCTTAAAGAACAGCTGTGCAAGTTATAGAATTAGACGTTCTTGATGATGGAAGGACTCTGCAAAGCCAGTAAGTCCAGCTGGCTTAATAGAAATGCATTAGTCGGCTATTAGGCTGCACATTTCTCACCCAGGGATGGGAAAGTCCTTAAAAGCCACAGGTGAAACCTTCATGTGCGAGCGCTTGCATCAAAAATAATCGAGTGCAACGTGGCACTTGGCCACTTTTCACAACTCAGAGTTACAGATACAAGTTCCTTAGTTGGGGCACTCCAGCAAATATATTAGCCATAGGGAAAAAACAACATCTAGCTTCTTCTAAATTTTGACTTACGAAGGAAAAGGCATCCCTAACACATAAATGTGTTCATTTCACCTTCCGGGAAGAAAAGAAATGAAATTGCAGCTGCAGTGTGTTATTGAATCGTCCTGAAATTAGCCTTTAGAGTTCGGGAAGATTGGAAGATTGAATGCCAATGTTTTCTACACAGGCAGAACCAAAAAAGGCACTTTATACGTTTGTTTCCTCACTGTTTCAGCTCTTACATAGAATTAGTCCAAATTGCTGTTAAAAATCACCATGTGCGACATAGCAGTGCTTTAGCATGTTAAAATACGTATTGCGTTGGGGATAAATTGAGAACGAAATTAATATTAGATTTAGTTTGTGGATTTTAACTGCGACATCATTCCTTATGTGATTTACAGAGGTAGACATAAATATATTTCTCTCCAAACCATATTAACAATATACACATAAAGACCGTATAATAAAACAAACAAAAATTGTACTTAATCACTGCTGAGAAAGACGACTGTTAATTTTTTTAATGGCAATCTTATAGTAAAGTCAAATGGCATAGGGAAAAAGAGGCTTCGCTAAGAGAAGTTTTTAAAAAATTGCATCTTCATAAATCAAGAGGATATAGCACTTCAAGCTAGAAAGAACAGTGCTGTGCTTCCTGTTTTGAATAAGCCATTAGGCATTTTTGTCTTTGCATCTCTGTTTAAGCTGTACAGCGTTATTTATTCCAATAATTAGTGTTAACTTTCTTGGCAGTAGGCAACATAGTTACCTTTAAAATTTAAATGGGATAAAAATGCCTTGAGAACATGCTTTAGGAAAACTCTTAATATTTATTTTCAATTGGCTCTTTAATTATTCATTTGTGTAGTATTTGAAAAAGAAGAATCTTGAGAAACAGAAGGCCACGGACAGAATATGTCCCAGATGAACGGCTTTGGTTTTTCCGTTGGTTGGGTAACATCCTGGACGGCTAAGACGTTAGTGATGTCAAGTGGAAGCTCCACTACCCCTTCACCTTGCCAGTCTAAACACATTTCCGTTAGAGCAGCCCACGCCGCTTTTTCTCGTTCTGATTCTCTTTAAAATAAGTTTCCATCATTACCCCTGCTCTCCTCCCTTCCTGGGTATGTAAAATCCCAAGGTTGTAGGTCACTGAATTATCAGCTTTGACACCTCCATTCCCAAGGCAAGGAGGCAATGACTGCAGCTTATTTGAAGAGTCTCAGTGCCATTTATGTGGCTCTGGATTTCAAATATAAATATGAAGGTGATTACTTTTTTAACTATATAAATTAATTAGAATGTATTTTTAAGCTTAATAAACCCTATAATTCTGAATAAGCATACCAGTTTCAGAGCAAATCAGCGTTTCTAAAGATGCAAGGAGTAAAGCGAGCCTGTTCTGAGCTATTATGAAGAACAAAGGCAATCTCAGGGTAAGGTTGATACTTATTCGTTCATTTGTTATGTATCGGGCACATCTACATGCATAATGTAGTTTCAGTCTTTATCAGGGATCTGAAGATGTTAGAAGAAGAGATGACTGGATTTTTGCCAATTGCAGTCAGAGTTCCCGGCAAAGAGTAGGTGCTCATTAAACATGTGCTGAATAAGTTAATGAAGCCTCTGAAGAACGGAAGCGGCCATGGCATATTTGAGGCAATTAGACAGTAGTCACAAGAACGAGTATATTCATTTGAGTGATAACGAAGTACAGATATAAGTGTATTTTAAGTGTAGGCCTTTCTTGAAGATGAAGGCCCTGAGACTGGCCAGCAAAGCAGGCTAGGATTCAGGGAGGTGAGGCTTGGGGGTGAGGGGAATTGGATGACCAAAGACCAAGAAGAGAAGAACAGTTTTGATAAGTAACAAACCAGTCACTAAATCAACCTCGTTTGACCTTTGACAAGCAACTCTTACGTGCAGAGAGGACTGTGCTGGGGCTTTGAGGGCGACGGTTGGACAAGATCGTGCCCTGCATTCAAGAAACTTACTTCTAGCAGGGCAATTAAGATATGTATTCAAATAACAACAAAGCAAGGTATAATGTCATGGTTACCAGAGTGCTATGCGAGGCCACAGTAGGCCGAGGTGCATGCTGGCGGGCAGATCTAGGATGGGTCTGGGGACGTATTGCCATCTGCACCAGGTCCTGTAAAGCACTAGGATGAAATCATGGTAGTGCACTGTCTTGTGTGTCCTTAGACTTTTTTGAGGCGCTGATGAAATCTCTAGCTCCTCCCCCCAGAAAAATCTGCTAGTGGATGCACCCAAACAATTTTGTATACAGTCGCTTAGACTTCCTGAAAGCAATCTCTGGACCCTCCGGGGAGTCCATGTACCCACAGTTGAGAACTTTGGTATAGTGGGGGGAAAAATGGCTTTGGAAAGGGGTAGAGGGTAGAGCCATATTTGAACTGCAGCTCCATCGCCTCTAGCTATGTGACTGGGGCGGGTTTCTCAAGCCCTCAGAGTGTCAGTTTCCTCATCTATAAAACAAGGACAGTAACCCCTACTTCACAGTATTGAGGCATCAGATGAGTTAACTGAAGTCACGTGATTACATGGCCAGGTGCCCGGCACATAGTACTTTTCACGACGCGGCTGTGTATGTCCCCCTGAGAGCAGGGGGCTTGGTGCTTAGCTAGGTTATTTTATCGAGTGCTGTCTCTCTTCTTTCTAGTCCCACCAATCAACAAACTATTTGTGCTTTAAAGTAATCCCCAGTATGTAAAAGAGAATGAGCCTATGGGGCAAAATTAACTGAGAAGTATACTCCCACACTGGATTCCTAGGATAATAAGCAGATTCAAAAATGAGCCTTATGTTCTATTCGGATGTTGAGATCATCATGCGCTGAAAGGGGCGTGTATGTGTGTTTGTGTATGTACGTATGTGTGTGAACAACAGAATGTTAAAATGGGGTTTCGTGGTCTCTCTGTCTCCCCCTGTCCTGAGGGCTCTGTGCCTTTGTACTTCTCAGGGACACCTGTAACCATCACCATGTGTTTCGCATGGTTTGTTTTGATGTACTGAGGGATGCCTCAAGATTCGGGCAGGAGCATGCATGCTCACACACAGACACAATCACACCCACAAACACAAATGTATACACACAAAAGCCTGTACAACAACAGAACAAAAGCAGCAGGTGACAAATACATACTGTAGTTGTTGTACAAACATTCTGTAGCTTTACAAGCATGATATTTACTGAAGGAATAAAAGGAGGGTGGCAATGGGTGGTTGGATTTAAAATCAAAAGTTACTCAGCTGGTCATCGTACAGGTGACTCAAGTTGGCTTTGTGTACGGTGAACGTTTTGATTGCAGGGCTTAAACATATGTAATCCTAATTTTAAGAAAATGGGTGGAATAAATACTCATTACACAAACAAAAGCCCTTCCATTCAGCTTTTCATTGCTTTGCAGTTATTTTGTCCAAAGTAAAATGGTAATTATTTGAAAGTACTTTTAGCACACGCACCATGTGGGCTACGCTTGTTCCTGACATCTACAATCCTTTGAATGGAAGTGCCAAAGGCCCCCTGCCACCATGGGCCACAGCCAAGTGTCATGTGAATCTGAGTCTCACAGGTTACATGAGCAAGAAACAACTGCTGGACGAGCCTGCTCCTGGGAAAGATGCAAAATGCAAGCACTAGAGAAGAGCGATGAGGTCTTGTCCGAGGCTAGACGCCGAATAGGTAGTTGGTGACTGGGTGGATGGGTGGACAGGTGGGTGGGTGGGTAAATGGATGGCTGGATGGGTGTGGATGGATGGATGGATGGATGGTGGGTGTTTCAAGCAAGCCTAGTGCTATAGCAAGATTCGAACCTTCGTAATAGATCAGGGCATGTTTATTCACTTCCATGAAAAAGGAAACTCTTTTTCAAAACAAAATTCTTGTGATTTGCTTTACAATAGTTAACACTGTGTTTTTAAATCAAAAATTTATATTAAATGATCCTAACCTGTATTATTTCGGTGGGTTTTTTTGTACTGAGAAACTCCAAAAAGTTGATGATTTGGATAGGTAGTAATTCCTAAACCTCAGATATTATTATTTCCATTTTTGTTATTATGATTAGAAGGACAATAGTTCTGGAGGGTCAAGAATGACAGTGGATATGCGTTTTGCCACACCAAACCCTTACGTGAGGTGAAATGAGTGGAGAGATCAGAAGAGAACTTGACCATCCATCATCCAGCTGATCTAAGTTGTGGTTTGGGGTCTTCTTGTATTGGCCATACATACATTGAGCAAGTCGCATCTCTTCTCTGAGCCGAACATTTCTCAGCCCTATCAGAGGGAGGAGTAAGCCCTGCTTTACTTTCCTTAAAAGGCTGTATGAAAATATACTGAGGTTATGGATGTTCAAGTTCTGTGTAAACTGTAAAGTGCATTGTGCATGCGTGGTGAGAGCTTCCCAGATCCTTTTATCTGTCCAAGCGGAGTGACATATGTGTTCTTGATCACTGTGGTTGTAAGCAGGAGCGTATCAGTCTACCGAGTACCCCATAACTGAATGGGTTGACGTTTGAGGTTAAAATATCGTGTATTGAGCTCTAACATTGGATGTATATGAACTTCCAGAGTTGCCCATGTAGAATTATTCTTTTCCACTTTACTTTCTTGTGGATGGGGGGCGGGGTCTGGAGTGGCACTGGATTACTGCTGTGTTAATTTTGCTCAGGCCGGTCTTAGGTGGGAGCTATGTCTTTTTAAGCATAGAGTTTATATTGAGGGCCTGTTTCTCCCCTCTGCATTGATAAGTTGTAACTGCAGTTCTTGTCTGGAAACTTTCCAAACCTGGCTGTCCTTCATTCCACTCAGCCTTTGTCTTGACAAAACACCAGCCCCAAATGCTTTGCCTATTCCTGGTCAAGGTTTAGACTTGAGCTCTTCCGAGGGGTAAGAGATTTTCTGGCATCACTGACTTTTTTTGGCTGCTGAGACTTGGGGAACTATTTAGAGCATATCTCCTTATGAGGCAACATTGCCCAAGAGAAACTTGCTTTCTGTTGACTTTTCATCATTAAAATGAATTTGTGCCTGACATACATTAATGTCACCCATACCTAATTGCCCAGAAGTTACCCTGTGTGTAAGGCTGTGCAAACATTTTAAATGAAGATAGGCTGATACACATTTCAGTCTAGATCTGAAAAGCATTAAAAAATGTAAAAGCATCGTCATTGGAAAGGAAGTGATGGAGGCTATTTTAGAATCATTATTGTTCTAAAATAATTCACGAATATAACTGACCCTTACTAATCAAAAGGCTTTTTGAATTGGTAAGAGTCGGCCCTTAGAATCATGGTTTCCTTGAATTCAGCCATGTCCAATAGTTTTGATTTTGAAGGAAGCTTTTGGTTGGCCTTTAGGTTGGTATGTTTAGCTTCAAATGCAGCATATTCCTGCCATGTTACATGGGAGCCCAAACAGCGTTTTCTGAGAAATGTAATACATTTCTGCAAAACATTTTTATTTCTCTCTCTCTCTCTCTTTTTTTTTTTTTTTTTTTTTTTGCGGTACACGGGCCTCTCAGTGTTATGGTCTCTCCCGGACGCGCAGGCTCAGCGGCCATGGCTCACGGGCCCATCCGCTCCGCGGCATGTGGGATCTTCCCGGACCGGGGCACGAACCCGTGTCCCCTGCATCGGCAGGCGGACTCTCAACCACTGCGCCACCAGGGAAGCCCTGCAAAACATTTTTAGAAGGTGATATAGCAAGTCTGATTGATAAAGGGATCACCTGCAAGTACATTGTTAATGAGGCAGAGTCCAATTTCCTAACCTGGGCCCTCTGTTCAGAGCACAAATTCCTATAACCGCTGACAATAGCACTTAGGCACTTAGAACAAATATATACCTGGCCACCTACACACCTATTTGGTTTTCTAAATGTCAGAGCAGAGCTCCTGAGTTTGAAAGTGTACCTCAGTAAGAAAGTATCAATTTCCAGAGTGAACACCCCAGTAGCTAAATTGAGAAATGCAATCGTAATTATTTGGTAAAGGAAAAATCAGCTCACTGCACCTGCACATTGTCCTACAATAAACTCAAAAGGGAAATGTCTTCATTTTGACTAACATTGCCCTCTTTTAACCTCGGGTTTGTTAGAACCTGTTTTTCCGTGGGCGTTATCTGTATTATACATGTTTCGAAACCAAAGCAGTTCTTAGGCGCCAACGGCTAAGTGGAAGTAAATGTGTACTTGAAAAAAAAAAAAAAGCTTTTCTGATTTAAGTAGCATAACGTAGAACAGGATTCCAGGTTAGACATTTCCGACTAAAGGCACTTCTGGAGGTGCTTAAGTTCAAATTAAACGTGTTAAAACCCAAATTAGAGTCAAATCCGATGTGAGCCAATTGACTCTGAGCCACAGTCGTGGGCAGTGAGGAGGGATCTGCTAGGTCACGCACGGTGAGCTCAGGTCCCAGCGTTGACTCCAGGAGGGAGGGGAGGAGAGGTGGAAGAGCCGTGACCAGTGGCTAAAAGGAATTTAATAATTACCCTGTCACACTAGTTACTTCTCGCATTATTTAAACAAAACTAGGGATGTTCTCAACCCAGTGAGTTATGCCTGTCCCGTGGCAGGAATTATCAGAGGATGTTGAAGGGTCATCTAAAGCATTTGCCTAGAGCTGTAAGGTTTCATTCCTGGTTAGCACAAATTCCTACAAGTGGTGACTTTATTTTCCTATGAGTTTGAACTTTTTTTAGTATTGGAGAAGGTGTTCAGAATTCTGAATACCTAAGTGAAAGGCCCAAGCTCTAGGATGGGAGAATAAAATCCCATTGGACAAATAGCTATTCTTCTTTATAATGACTGACAGCAATTCTGGTGAAATACCATCGTAAGTGTGAGCCATTTCCGACCTCATGTTCATGTATGTGGTTTTGGAATTTAATGCTCAAAATTGCCAGATATCTCCTGTTTACTTCATAGCTCCCTCCCAGACCCCTACCAAAATATGACTGTCTTTCATTTGAAAAGTACGGTTCTATTTAACTCTTTTGTAAACCTTTAGAACTTTAATATACAATGTGTCCAGGTAAGAAAATCTGTGATTCTCACCCTCCACTCCTGTCTTCCCCCTGCCCCCCACACTTGCACTCACACACACTCGCACACGGATACGCACTTCCATTTTTTTCTTTGAAGCCCAAAGGCCTATGCATTTCTTCAGTTTCAGAAAGTGCTGACGCGGAACTCGGTAGACTGTTAGGGGTGGAAGTTTTCAAGTCTGTGATTTTTGGCAAACATCTAAATGATTCTGTGATAACTAATAAAAATGATAATGAAATGGTAGGTTTCTGTGATGGTTTCCATCCTGACAAACTCCTGACAATTTCATATATATTTGAAGCCATGCCAAAATTGAGGAATGAGGCGAAATCATCGATCTCATTTTCCATGTAATGCGTAATAGGCCCAGGCAGAGAGATGTAGCGCAGTTTACAGCAGCAGTGGGCCCTTCTCTTTGCCCTCTGTTTGGAATCAGTGAATCCAGCCACACGCAGGACTGAGCACCTACTCTGTGCTAAATATCGAGAGCATATGGCTCATATGACCATATGAGTTATTGTTATCAGTGGGACACTTTTTAAAGCAAAAGGGGACGTGACCCAGTGCAACAGGCATTTGACCTCAGCTGAGGGACATTTAGGCAAGTGACTTAGCCTCTCCGAACCTCAGTTTCTCCAACCGGGGATGAGGCTTAACACCTGGTATGTGGATCGTGCCTAACAGT
Source organism: Monodon monoceros (assembly GCF_005190385.1). Classification (NCBI taxonomy): domain Eukaryota; kingdom Metazoa; phylum Chordata; class Mammalia; order Artiodactyla; family Monodontidae; genus Monodon; species Monodon monoceros. The sequence continues at coordinate 123,258,098 of NW_021703779.1, forward strand.
GCGCGGTGCACGGTACGGCCTCCAAAAAGAGTTCATTTCATCCTCTTCCCTGGAAGAATTCCCACCCCTGGAATCCTGTACATTTTTGTCCAGTGCTTGATGACATTTACCCAATGCTCCTTCCGTTGGGGTACTTAGCGTTCGTATGTGTCTTCTTCTAATGCTGGTTGGATCATAATTTGTGGGAGAGCTGGGTCTGTGCCTTATTTATCTTTGCGTTTCCTATAAAACCATTAGTTAATTAATTCATTAGATAGCTACTGATTGAACACCTTCCTTTAACGAACAAAAATACTTGAAAAACAAGATAGGTATAGATACATAGGCAGGTAAAATAAAGCATGCCTGCACCGAAGGAATACACAAGAACCTGGGGGACTTAAGAGCTGATGTGGTCTCTAAAGACACTTGAGTCTAATGCTGAAGCAGTGACTTATGACCAGGGGAATTTTCCTGACTTCATTCAGATGTAGGAATCGTCAGTTTTGGTTTCATAAAACATGTTTTGGCATTTTCATCGGAACAGGGAGAGAGTAAATAAGTAACCGCCTCTATATCACAGGGTTGCCATTTCTTAAAAACAGAACAAATTATCAGGTTTCAGTTGCAACTCTTTAAAAAAAAATCTTGCCCAGACCTTGCTTTAAAGCCTGTAATTTTGTCCATTTTTTGGATGCATTTGGATTTTTTTAGATGTTTAAAAATAACGGAGATTACAAAAATCGAAAGTTTTCTCATGGTGGTAGCCTTGTTTCTTTACGGTATGCCAATAGGTTTAAGAGACACTGATGTTGAAACATTGAAAGTTGTTGAAGAAAACCAGCTGGGTGATGAATTCGGACTTACGTAGGATAAATCTCATTACCCCCTGCCTTTCTCCTCCTCTCCCCCGTCTCCTTCCCTTTCCTCTGTACTGAATAACCTGCTACGCACTAGACATCACGTCCTCCCTCCCTCGTTTAATTTGGAAGTGCGGCTCCAACCCTTTGGCCATCACTTTATGCCAGGTGAGCATCGTGTCTCACCTGATTTCTGCGCCTGGTTTCCTTGCCTCTGGTCCTGCCCCTCCCCACCGTGCCTTCTCCACCTTGCGGCCCGGCTGAGCTTTTAGTGCCTCCCACTACCTAAAGATACAGATGAAACGTCTGGAAATGCCTTTACCCGGCCCTTCTGCACCGGCCAGCTTCTTCTCTTGGCACTTCCTCACACACTGCCTTCTGCCCTCACTTTACACTTCACACGCTCTAGGAAGACTTCCCAAGCCAGGTGCCCCTCTTCTCCATCCCTGGGGCACCCTGTCCTCACTCCAGTGGAAGCGCGTCTCACATTCTATTTTTTTTTTTTTTGACATCTTTATTGGAGTATAATTGCTTTACAATGGTGTGTTGGTTTCTGCTGTATAATTAGCTTTACGTATACATATATCCCCATATCCCCTCCCTCTTGCGTCTCCCTCCCTCCCACCCTCCCTATCCCACCCCTCTAGGTGGTCACAAAGCACCGAGCTGATCTCCCTGTGCTACGCGGCTGCTTCCCACTAGCTATTTTACATTTGGTAGTGTATATATTCACATTCTGATTGCCTCTTTATATATGTTTCTTTTCCAATATCCTGTAAACTCCTGAGGGCAGGGAGTATAGGTAAGCTTATTGATCATTGTATCCCCAGCACCTAGCACAGTGCGTAGCACTTAGGTAGGGGCCCAGTCAATGCTGGCCGTAGTGTTCTTGCTGTATTAGTCTGCTCGGGCTGCCATGACAAAGTACCGTTGACTGGGGGGCTTAAACAGCAGACATTTATTTTCTCGCAATTCTCAAGGCTAGAAATCCAAGATCAAGGAGTAGGCAGGGTTGATTTCTTCTGGGTCTTCTCTCCTTGGCTTGGAGATGGCCACCTTCTCCCTGTGTCTTCACAGGGTTTCCCACCATGTGTCTTTGTGTCCTAATCTCCTCTTCCTATAAGGACGCCGCTTACAGTGGATTAGGGCCTGCCTTGTTGACCTTATTTAACTTAATCATCTCTTTAAAGACCCCATCTCCAAATACAGTCACATTCTGTGGTACTGGGGGTTAGGGCTTCAACGTAGGAACTTTGAGCGGACACAGTTCAGTCAATTAACACTTGCCTCTCAGATACGGACAGTCTAGCAGACAATCGTCCTGCCTAAGGCCTATCTTCGTATGTATGGAAAGACATTTGGGGAGTGGAATTCTCACAGTGGGCTTCTGGGGTGTTGGGGAGGCCCCAGGTCTTCAGTGTGCGCTCTCCGAGGCCACTGCTGGGCAGTGAGTCTCTCTTTTCCTAGTTGATAGATTCAGCTGAGTTGACTTGAGCAGCAATGCCGCTAGGCTGTTGGGGAGACCAGAGGTGAACCACGGATGTCCCTTGGTGATGTTGGCAAAGCTGCCAGATCTGGAGGGCTTTGCCCTCACCTCAGTACCCAAAGCTATTTTAACTATTTCATACGTGTCCATTCGCAGAATGCCATAATTACGTGATCATATCTTCTCATTCACTTTTTGCAAGCATATTTGGAAAACTTTATCCTTAGCTCCTCTGAGTTGACTTGCTGTAAAGCACACTTGGATACTCAGAAAGGAGTTGGCTGGCCTTGGAAAATTTGTCACCTTATAGGTGAATGGAATCTATTGGTTATATTTGCTCATTGTGAAACATATAAATTATCAATAACCTGTTCTCTCTCTGGCGTGTTCGACTGACCGGCATTGTTTGCAGTCTCTAAAGTATTCTTTGTGTGCATAAAATTCCAGACCCATGTGCAGATGAACTATGAAATTAAAATGTTACTGAAAGACTCAGGCTTTCTCAGCCAGGCCTGACATCTTGTCTAATGGAAAGCCCGTTTGAATCCATGGGCCCCTGATGTCATGTGACCCAGATTGGAGGCGAGGAGGTATCTAGGATCATAGATCTTCCAGAGGAAAGGGGCTGCTTGCCCTGACTGCACTTTGCAGGGAGGGATTGTCGGCAAGAGGGAACCTGGTCAATTCAGCGGTAGTAATCAAATATTTGGGAAAGAGGATGCCTCAAGCTGTCAGAATATATCATCATTTTGATGGCAAATCCAGGATAACTCAGTACCCTGGGTAAAAGCTTTGGGTTTCCCGCTGGACCTATCCTTACAACCAGCTCTCTGGCGATGTGGACCGTAGACTCACTGAACCACATAGAATAAAGGAAGGAACCGTCTAGTCCAAACCTCTCATGTAGACGTTTGGGGAAAATGAGGCCCAAAGGACAGCAGGGACTTACTTGGTGCCAATATGTTGTACCAGTGATGGGGCAGGGACCAGGATTTAGGTCTTGTGACCCTCAGTCCAGCCATCTTTCTTCATCATATGGGAGTGATTAGACCCCTGCCAGGCCCCTCACTAGAGGGAGTGTGGCTGACCGTCTCAGCTGAGAGGCAGTAGAGCTTGGTGGTTAAGAACATTCACTCAAGAACCAAACTGCCTGAGTTTGAATTTCGTACTAGCGCTGTGACCTTCGACAAGGTGCTTCATGTCTGCCTTGGTTTGCTAGGGCTATAGACTGGGTGGCTTAAACAGCAGTAATTTATTTCCTTACAGTTCTGGAGGCTAAAAGTCCAAGATCAAGGTGTTGGCAGACTTGGTTTCTTCTGAAGGCTTCTTGGCTTGTAGATGGCGGTTTTGTTCTGGGGTTTTCACATGGTCCTCCCTCTCTACATGTCTGTGTCCTAATCTCCTCTTCTTATAAAGACACCACTCATATTGGGTTAAGGCCCATCCCCATGACCTTACCTTACCTTAATTACTGCTTTAAAGACCTTGTTTCCAAATGTAGTCACATTTTGAGATACTGGAGGCTAGGATGTCAACATATGAATTTTGGGGGACACAATTCAGCCTAAGGCCTGTCTTCATACGTACGCAAAGTCATTTGGGGAGTGGGATTCTCACAGTGGGCTCCTGGGGTGTTGGGGAGGCCCCAGGATTTTTTAAAAATATTTATTTATTTATTGGCTGCTTCGCGTCTTAGTTGCCCTTTGTTGCAGCGCGTGGGCTTCTCTCCAGTTGTGGCTTGTGGGTTTTCTCTCTCTAGTTGTGGCACGCGGGCTCCAGAGTGGGTGGGCTCTGTAGTTGTGGCATTCGGGCTCTCTAGTTGTGACACGCGGGCTTAGTTGCCCTGTGGCATGTGGGATCTTAGTTCCCTGACCAGGGATTGAACCGGCGTCCCCTGCATTGTGAGACGGGTTCTTAACCACTGGACCACCAGGGAAGTCCCAAGGCCCCAGGTTTTAAGTGTGTGTGCTCTCCAAGACCAGTGGCCTTGGTTATCTTATCTACAAAACTGGGATGATAATAGATTCTACCCCCAAAAGGTATGGGGATTAAATGAGTTGGTTCAATGTAGTATGTTTAGAACAGCACCTAGTGCGTGGTAAGCCCTCACGACCCTTAGCTAATATTCTGGAAAGTTAGGTTCAGAATAGTTTTGAAGCTGTTTTGCTGTTGATTCTATAGACACAGCAATAGTACATTCCTCACTTCCAATGGATCTTTAATTCATAAACTGACAGACAAAAACAGGATCTAAAGCCCTTTGTTAAATAAGACCGTTCCAAATGGATCAGTATAATTGGAACTTTCATACAGAGGGTTCTGAGAGTTGGAAACATAGTATGTATATTTAAAGAGACAATCCTAGATAATGTCCCTGAAAGGTAAAAATAATTAACAAAGGATGGAATTGTCATTCTGTTTGTGCTTCTAGCCCCATGGGCTATTATTTAATAAAACCTTCCTTCTTGATTAGTTGACTAGCACTGGAAATATATTTTGGACCTAGGACCCTGGTGGAGGAAACATATGAAAAGCAGACTTAAAATGTAAATACGTTTTCCTATTTTAATTCATTCATTCAACAAATGTTTCTTCTGTGTCTGTGTATCTTATGTTGTGGCGGGTGCCATCTCCTCCAGAAACTCATAGAGGGGAGACACCTGCTTGCAATAGAAGTGAAATGAAAGAGATGTGAGCAGGGAGCCACTAACTCACAAGAAGTAATTCGGCCTAAAAGAGCCAGATTCCCAGAGGATGTGAGTGAAGAGCTAAATCGTGAACTATGCCTGGGAATTGGCCAGGAAGCCAAGTGAGGAGGAGAAATTAGGGGCACCGTATGCATAAAGGCTAGGGAATCAGAAAAAGCGTGTCAGTGCGTGGAGCCACTGTAGTTTGCTATGGCTGGATCATCAGATGTGCTGGGCAAAATGGTGTGCAATGAGACTGAACATTTTGTGTCGTCCTCAGGAGGGTAGACATATCCTGTAGAAGTTGGCTGACGGTGATGACCGATGTGACTAATTGATAGGAGCATTGATTCTCTGGGAGCCTGAATGAGGCCTTAGAGCCCATGGCAACACAGCCATTACTAAGCAACTGGAGGTGCCGTCTATCCGAGCTGTAGGCAATGACAATTGTTAATGAGTAAAGTTTAGTCAGAAACATTTGCTTTACCTAAAAACAATTAGTCTTGGGAATCATTGTCTGTATAATTTTTTAGTTTCCAAAATGTTCTTCCTTGCCTGATTTGTAGATGTAATACAAGCGTTCCTCAGAAGAACTGGAATTAGATCAGATATAGCAATTTGGGTTTACAGGGGTTTCCTAAGAAAAAGTAAAGATAAAACTGTCCCCACATGTTCATCTGAATTTATAAGGTTCTTAAAGTTCAATGAAATGTTCAGATAACATCATGATCTTGTGGCCATGGGAATCTTGGCCTAAAACTAAGCATTGTGAAGTTTCAAAGAATGATTCATCTTAGTATTTTTGCTTTTAGTCTAAGGGATAAATGATTTTCCTCACAAAATCAAACAAAACAAAGTCCCTGTGATTACCCTCTATTGTAATAAGGTAAGCATTTAGAACACAGTATATTGGTCAGTTTTGCCAATTTGTTTCAAAAGGCCCATGGGCTGCACATTATATTGTGGAAAATTTGGCCCGTTTTTCTATGTGCTGCTTCAATACTCATGTTTTTGCTCAGAAAAGACTTTTTTTTTTTTTTTCTTAAGATGCTGGGGGTAGGAGTTTATTAATTTATTTTTTTTTGCTGTGTTGGGTCTTCGTTTCTGTGCGAGGGCTTTCTCTAGTTGTGGCAAGCGGGGGCCACTCTTCGTCGCGGTGTGTGCGCCTCTCACTATCGCGGCCTCTCTTGTTGCGGAGCGCAGGCTCAGTAGTTGTGGCCCAGGGGCCTAGTTGCTCCACGGCATGTGGGATCCTCCCAGACCGGGGCTCGAACCCGTGTCCCCTGCATTAGCAGGCAGATTCTCAACCACTGCGCCACCAGGGAAGCCCCAAGAAGATGTTTTTATTAAGGTACATTAAATGACCACTTTTGGTTTTGCTGAGTTTTGTGTAATTTTTTAAAATCATGTACTATTAATTTCTAGCAACATAAAGTCAATTTATTTTGGTGCTATGCATATATTATATATAAACATATAAAACCTAAGATGTAGTTGCGTATTCTGTTTACGTTCTTAAGTTACGCTATATATGTATGCAGAGACAAAGGATGCTATTAACCTACAGTGATGCTATCACAGGTCAGTTTCCCCAGGAAGTCAACTCTGAGATGGAGATTTGTACATGGGAAGTTTTCTGAGGAGTGTTTTTAGGATCAATACTTAGGAAAGAGTAAAAGAAAGTAAGATAGCCCTTCGGAGCGGTCCTGAATTGAGGTCAGGTGCCAGGCCTTTAAACCCCTGCATCAACCAGTTACTGGATGTTGGCTGTCCCCAGGGAGTGGGTGCGTCTTTGGGTGAGGCGCTTTCTTAGAGTAAGAGCCATTCCCGGAAAGATGACTCAGTTGAGAGCGGTCAGCAGCCAACTCTCCCGGCTGCTGGAGGAGTGAGTGCTTCTGTCTGGAATAGGGGCAGGGATCTGGGACACTGGGGACACTACACGGACACATGCACCTACACAAATACGCATATCCCTTGCATCTGATGGAGACTGGTCTTTACATTGATGGTGGTACATTTAATAGATATTTCGCTTGTGACTTTTCATGCCTATTTTTAGTTCTTCCGCCATTCCTTTCTGGAGTAGCCTGAAGTATCTTTTCCTTATGTCTTCTTCAATTGACTCAAACTGATATTGTTTTCTGGCCTCCTGGACCAAGCCACTTGAGAAAAGGCCACCATTTGCTATATATTGACATAATTCTTTCGTTTGTACACATGTGAGAACCAAAGCCCGTTGGTTGTGCCTTTCAAAGGAGACGAAACTGTTGGATTTCCCAGAAAGAATCCATTCTTTCAACTGAATGAGTGTTCCTGGCCTCGCCTGGCAATAAATTGTCATTCGGTGTCAACTTACATTGAATTCATGTCCCTTTCCTCGTGCCACCCCTTCAAAATGAAAGTAAAATCAGAGTCCCATTTAAAAATGAAATACCCAAGGACAGAGAGCTATGCAATTGGCTAAGACCAGCCTATTGACCGTGCCTTATGAGGAAGTCTCTGTTAGCTGGAGAAGACCCTTAACTCAAGGTCAGTGCTCTAGGGCCCTACTCTTTTTAAACTTGAAGGGATCATTGCATATAGTCTAGTGTCCATCAACCTTGCCAGGTAAAGGAAGGAGGAGTGAGCAGGGGTGGGAGTGAAGTTCTTAAAGTTCCAAAGCTACCCTTGAGCAAAATGTTTGGGTATATTCAATCCTGAAAGAAAATACTGGCTTTGCTGGGCTCAGATCACCTGGGGTTTGTTTGAATGTTTTGATGCTCTAACACCGGAGGAGAGATACATGCACATAAGCATTTTGCATTTATACTGCAATTGTCATGTAATTATAATGAATGGGTTTAGGAAAATTACTTGATTAACCATTTCTAGTAAGGGTTTTGAGAATTTCTGTCTAGTTTTTACATTTGAAAAGAGAATGTTTTGAACTATGAATGGAGCGTCATAGGCACATTAGTAATGACCGTGCAGCCTGTCCACTCAATTACTGTTTATGTGGACTAGGTTTTACTTCTAGCCTCATTTCAAGTTCACAAATATCTCTCGAGTGCCTACTAAGTAGAAAGCAGTACAATAATACCCCATTTGGTAACAGGTGGTGAAGCTGGGCGTTTGGATGGTACTGACACCTGGTCATGATGGAATCTGTGCCATTGGAGACAGGGCCCCAACTCTGTCTGAGATCTTGATCGTCTAGTCTAACACACGTATATAGAGTCGGAAGACAGGCCTGATGAATAACAGTACCATCTGACAGCAAATAATCAACGCAGGAAATTTAGGCCACAGCAGCTTGCTTGCTCTTTACACTGTCATGGTTGATTGGTTATTCTCATCACCCTTTGTTTAAAATCATTTCAGAATTAATTGGTGTTCATTAACAAAAGTCTTTGCAGTGGAATTGCAGAAACAGTCATTAATGTAGCTAATAAACATAAAAAAGAAAAAAGGTCCTATTACTGGGTCCCTACAGGCTGTTAACTAACATTTTGAATAAGAATACATAAACATAAATTAAACATTTTTCAGACTGCTAAGAATGTGGGAATTTCACACGGTGGTCTGTAATAATGCTTTGAACTAATTTGTTCCTTTTAAAAAAAGTGTACTCCAGAGAAAGTGCTTCTGGTTAGGTATTATTATCTTGGGTGATCTCTCAGAAAGCCAAGGCAGGGCCGGAGGTAAGCCACCCCATCAGCCAGTAGAATTTACCTAAAAGCAGAGCCTTCTGATGTAAAACAAAGGGCAAGTCTAACATCCTGGCATTATTTGACCACACAGTAGGTTCCTAAGGTAAGCACCTTAATGAGACTTAGAAAAAGACTCATTTTACAAGACAAAGAAACAAATCTCTCTTTTTTTATCTCACTTCTTTTTTTAAATTTTTATTTTATATTGGAGTATCGTTGACTAACAATGTTGTGTTAGTTTCAGATGTACAGCAAAGTGATTCGGTTATACATATACATGTATCTATTCTTGTTCAAGTTCTTTTCCCATTTAGGTTATTACAGAATATTGAGCAGAGTTCCCTGCCGTTATACCGTAGGTCCTTGTTGGTTATCCATTTTAAATAAGCAGTGTGTACATGGCAATCCCAAACTCCCAATCTATCCTTCCCCCCTGGTAACTGTAAGTTCATTCTCTAAGTCAGTGTGAGTCTGTTTCTGTTTTCTAAATAGGTTCATTTGTATCATTTTTTTTTAGATTCCTCATGTAAGCGATATCATGATATGATATATGATATATATGATATATGTATATATCAAAGACATATATATGATATTTGTCTTTCTCTGTCTGACTTACTTCACTTAGTATGATAATCTCCAGATCCATCCATGTTAATGCAAATGGCATTATTTCATTCTTTCTAATGACTGAGTAATAGTCCATTGTATATATGCACCACATCTTCTTTATCCATCCATCTGTTGATGGATGTTTAGAAGAAGAAGCGGTACTTTCTTGACCAGGCGCCGCTGTTGTGGCTTAGCAGTCTTATAATGCCAAATCTTCAACCACATCTCATGAGAATAAACTCCAGGAAACATCCACGTTATTTTGGAATGATGCAATCATGCTGACCTCTGTTTCTGTCCCAGGGCCAGGGACTAGGATTTGTGAAGACTTTCAAATGAGCTTTGAGCGTGTCTCTCTGTGTATCTTCATGGGCACAGCTCCAGTTAACTCCCAGAGGTGCACCATTCTCGAAGTGATCTACAAGCAGGCTAGAGAATCCATCAAAATTTCTCATTCTAAATTCAAAATTTAAACATAGTTTTACAAATTCACTTTACTACTCAAAAAGGTATTTGTGTCATATGGCAATAAGAACAGGGCAAGGTGTGGGAGTGGTGAGAACCTTTGCTCTAATACTAGATACCGGTGAAGCAGCTCCCTTCACTTACCTCCACCCAGTTGAGAACTTGCGTGATTAGCCAGTATTCTCTAAGCCCTGTGGGAAATCTGCTGGCTGCAGCGCCTGACGTCTGCACTAATGGCCCGAGGCAACTTTGGGGTACACCTGCTGCTTCGGCTCCCACCAGTTGAATTGTATGGCGAGTGGGGGTTAGCTGTGTTTGTTGTCCCCAATGCTGTTAACGCCAGCTGTACTTAGTATTGTAATTCCGTCATTTCATTCGGTATCACATAAACCAAAGAAAAATGAATGTGAACTGAAGTTGAATGTTCTGGAAAAACTCAGTTCTATTAGTTTCTTATTGCTGGTGTCACAAATGACCACGAACTTAGTGGCTTAGAACAACAAATTTATTCTCTTACATTTTAGAGATCAGAAATCTGAGATGGGAATCATCGGGCTAAAATAAACATGCCAGCAGGGCTGTGTTCCTTCTGGAGGCTTTAGGGAAAATTTTGGTTCTTGCCTTTCTTAGCTTCTAGAGGCTGACCTCTGCTTCCATCCTTTCATACCCCATTCTGCCTCTGCTCTTGTTGTCACAGTGCCTTCTTCTCTGGCACTGAGTCTTGTACCTCCCTGTTCCTTAACCTAATCACATCTGCAAAGTCCCTTTGGCCATGTAAGGTACCATATTCAAAGGTTCTGGGGATCGAGATAGACATCTTTTGGGGAGCATTATATTCTCTACCACAGTCCAATCTCTGGCCCCCAAAGATTCACATCCATCCCACATGCAAAATACATTTCCCTCCATCCCAGCATACCCACAAGTCTCACATCAGTCAAGTTCAGTTGATTTTAAAAATGCAATCAAAATAGGTGTTGGTGAGACAACCATTAGAGATTCAGGAAAAATGATAAAAATCTAAAAGATTCTGCACTCAGATTGCTTCTTACGTGTCCTTAAGTTCCTACTCCACTCTTAAGAATCTCAAAGGAGCAATCCTTGAGAATGCATTATACGTGTGGCTTAGGTGAAAAGTAAGTGGTGGAAATCCAGTCCACGATCCGTGCTCAAAGGCCTTGGCCTTAGATTAAAAGATTTGTGAAGGAACGAACAATTTTATGGGTGAAATTATAACATAGATTTTGATGTACCGAAATTTGTGATACCCCATTTGAATGAAATCCTTTGATTCAGTGGCCAACTAAGGGTTGTAATCAAGTTCAGCTGAAAGAGCGTGTCTAACCATAGAGTGTCATCATTCTAGACTGCGAGCTACTGTCCCAGATGAATAAACAAAGTTGGGAGTTATGGCCCTTGTCTTTATGTCTTGCCATTACATTTTCTGCAGCTGCCAGATCGGGCCGTTCACCAAGCCCCAAACTCCTCAGGCACATTTCTTTCTCTCTGCCATTGTTCGTACCACTTTCCCTCGCTTGCAAAGCCCTCTTCTCTCCCCATTTTTTCGGTCTCTCTCCTCCCTCTCCAACAGGAGACATTTATCTTATCTATAGTTCCCTTTAAAAAGGAGTCAATTTAAGTATATTTACAATTATGAACTTTGGCAATTTGATAAATAGTCTTCATACCTGAGTAGCTGGGATCATTGGGTCTGCAAGGACCCAGTGGGTGTGTTGTGTCTGTGAGCATCTAGGAATGATACAGCTGCAGCTGGTTTGTAATACGTATCAGAGCTTTAGCCTAGAAAAATGTCTTGCTAATGTATTTGAACATAAAATACCAAGACAGGTAATTTGCAGAGGGAAGTGCAAATGCTGAACGTGTTGCAACAAAACATAATTGTATTATGGCAACAAACACACACGTGTGTGCCTAGAGCAGACAAGTAATTGCAGGCATCCTAGTACAGGGGATTTAATATTTAACTCTTAACTACAGCTAAAGTCGGTCCTGATGTAATTTAAAAAAAAATGTGTTAACCTTTGGTAATTAGAATATAAAACCAGGAAGACTAAAAATTGTTAGTCTAACTTTTGTTTACTGACTAGAACATCTAAATGGCTTTAGACATCACGAAACAATAAAAAAAATGGGCTTCCTATTGGGTCTTTGATCCATTTTAATTTATTTCTGATGCTGTATGCAGTTTCTGAATATCTTTTGTGGCTTGTAATAAAATAGCCGCAGTGCAATTTTGCATGTATGTCAAGCGACGCGTGACCTGCTATGCAAATTTAATACCAAGGTGCCAAAGCTGAATTCATAATGTTTCCCAGCTACAGAGCTGTTTAAGGCAGTTTAGAACTCAATGAATATGTAATATGAAGGTGATAAGACCTAAATAAAAACCTTATTTATCTACTATGAAAAAGTATTTATACACAGAATACTTAGCACAAGCAGAAAGTGGACAGAGTTTCCAATTATATGGTTTTTGCATAAACAAATGTTAAACTGCACACTCTGCATGGATGATAATGTAGGCAGTGCCTCTTCATTGTGCTTGAAACTTTGAAAATGTTTATAGATGTGTGCCTCCCTCTTAGGATATAAATAAAATGAAATGTTTAGCTGAAGCAGTGGATGCCCTTTGAATTCCAGTATTTCCTCTACCTAGCATGTTAGCCTAGATTGTATACTTGATATAGGACTGAATTTCTTTAATACCCAGGTAAGCAGATGTATATCTTATGGAGCCTTGCAGTTTATTTTGCAATGAGAGATCAATTGACCGCAATTGACGAGAGTGAGAAAATCTTTTTCCCAGGTGGTTTTGGAATGCATAATGTTATATGGGCCTCGACTTTTGATACGCCACTGTTCAAATCGATATAATGCTATGGTTTCTGATGGAGTAGCTAGGCCATAATTCGAGGAAACATTTCAGGAGTTTGCTGACTGGTGCTGTGGGCAGAGATGGATAGGGGAAGACAGGGCTTGATTGATTGATGGGAATCAATCCTAGCTTTTTATCATGAGAAAAAATATATTTCTGCTTCTCCCTAGGGAGAGGTAGAAAGCGAGCTAATGCATTTGTGTGTATGCAGTGTGTGTGCACACATGCATATGTGTGAGTGCATGCGCAGGCACACACACACACACACACACACACACACACACTCAGTCTGCACTGTTTTATGACACCCCTGCCAGTCAGATTCTAGACACATTTATATCCTTTGGCTTAGAGTAAGCTGCTACAATAATGACTAATCGTGTGTAGAGCAGTCAAGGAAAATGTAGAAGCGGGATTTGAAAAAGGCATCTATAATGCCATCTGGGTGGCGCTGATACTTGGAAGAGTTTGGAAGGCAGTATCTGGAGGCCAAGTGCTGTCACAACAAAGTCAGAACAAAGTCCAAGTGATAGGGGAAGTCACGACTCTTGGTAGATAATGATGAACTTTCACGCTGGCTCTGTGTTTAGGTCTTTCAGGGGGAAGAATCAGTTTTAGAAATTTAACTCAGTGAAAGCCACATTTGTCCTTAGACGAGCTGCCAGAGTAGACACTACTGCTAGGAAGCTGGCGGGCCCCTGCCTTTGCATTTTCGCTTGCCATATGTTTCCTTTGGAAAGCAACGTACACACCAAGAGTGCTTCAAAATCAGACAGTATTCCTAAGGAAGGGCAAAATAAAGACTAGATATATCCAATAGCATCTCAAGATTTTAATATCAAATTGTATTTGTATTGGTCTTTGTCATTGTATTTTCTGTTAAAGCTTCAACACACAGCAACCTATGCATTTCACCTGAAGGTTACATATTGCTTTCTAAATGAGATGTGATGTCAGGCGCTGTTCATCTTATTTAACAAATGGGGGAACTGTCAGGGTAAGTGATGTGATCCTCAAAAGATCGGTGACATATTTGGGTCGTGGAGACTGGTGAAGTGGAGATTTGGCAATTATCTGGGTCATTTCCTCAACAGAGAACAGCCAAACTTGATAATTCAGACAAAAAATAATCTACCTTGGCCACTTTGATTGAACAGATGAACTGCAAACTTGCCAGATCTCTACTTCCTGATGCTCTGTTCAAAGCAGCCTTCTCTGCAGCGGGGCCAGGCGAGCAGGCCGACTTCCCGGGTAGGCGCTCGTTCTACTTAGCTTAATTAAATGTACCAGGCACCTGAAGTGATGGAGTTCCCCGAGGGAGTATTTGAGCCCCATATTGATCCAAAGAGGGGTGTGCTGTGGAAGTGGAGAGATGCCATTCTTAGGGCCCGCCATGTTCCTCAGCCAGCCCCTGTCTTGCCACTTAAGTCCCCTCAGCCTCCACAAACTCCCCTCCCCTGGTCCATTCTTCCCCTAAGCTATTCTGACCTTGGCGTTTTGCCGATGCTTCCAGGAAGACGCTTACAAGGGGCGTTTTGGAATATAAGTGCAGTAAGGCATTGGAAATTTTTTCTGTTGTTGTTTAGAAAGAACATCTGTGGACTCAATTATTTTTCAAGATTCTAATTTACTGCTGTGCAAACAACAGGCCAAATTATATTATCTGTATTTAGCCCTACTCTGTTGCTGTACTCCTGAGGATTTAATTGGCAAGCAAATGTCTTGTCAAAAATATTTTCTGTGGCTGGAAATCTTTCTAGCTCTTAGAGATTAGAAGGCTCAAAGTTAACTAGAATTCCCCTAATAAAATTTCAGCTTGTCGTTTAGGACCTTTGTCCTTTGTATTCTGTGAAAACCTTTCTTTTGCAGATATGATGATAGAGAGGGAGAGAGTGTGTGTGTGTGTGTGTGTGTGTGTTTTGTGCCCGTGTGCCCACGGCATTATGGTAAATTGCCTCTGTGGATTCCACTCAGCTGTGCGAAAATCTGTAATGCTGGCAGGAACAATTATATCATGTCCATAATATTGAAATGGACCTCGTAGGTTTAGAAAAAAAGCGGTGTTTGAACGGGCAGACAAAATCGTGTCTTAAGTGATGGGCTAGTAGGCATTTTGATGAGCCTGAGCTTACATGTGGAAAATGTTTGACCTGTCTCTCAATGCCTGGGTGAACACTGGCCAGCTTTAGCGTTTCACATGCCCTTTTTTTCATGAGACTTTAAAAAGTGTGTAGGGCCTTCCATCTGTTCTGACATCCACTCCTTCGAGGAAAAGAAAAATGTGTCCATTGGTCTATTATTTATTGCCATGTTAAGTAACAGAGCTTCAAGGGAATACATGTAAAGCCCAAATGACGAAAGCTAAGCCAAAGGGACTCTGCATTGAAAATGTAACACTGATCATTTGCAATGATTATCCATGATTTTGGATTTTCAGGAATAGCAATAGTATTTTGAAATGATCGGTATACTTACCCAGAGGAGAGGAGAGCGCTGTTTTCCCAAAGAAGAATTTTTCTACACCCGTTGCTTTAGAGTGATTTGCTTAGCAGTTCAATTGATTTTATTTGTGGTCGTGTGTCTGTACATTAGCCTGTGACGTACTGTGAAATTTGCCATCTTTGCCATGACCAACCCATGAAATGTATCATCTGTCTTTCTGATTCACATAAAACTCCATTTACAATCATGAAACCCAACTCACAAGTGAAAAGTGTTAGACTAAAACTCCTCAACATGGAAGCATTTTGACTCTGTATTTGGTGTGCAGTGAAAAGGTAAATTATGAGAACGAGCCATGTATAGATATTTTGACATTTATATTTTTAGGTTTCATTTGATCTTAAGTGTGCCATCATTATGCATTCATTTGCTGTTACTGGAAAAGTACTTAGTATAATGGATTCACTTGGTATCCATGTGGATGTCACATGTTCTTTTATACATGTTCTACTATAATTTTATTTCAATTCCACTTTAATTTAGAATTGGTTAATGGACTCTATCATAACTATAGTTCATTTTTAAAAAGCCAAACCTCCTAACTAAATTTTCTCATACTTAAAGCTGTTGAACTATGTTGCTCGGGAATAGGACATTTTATTTGATCCTTGTCAGAAATATTGAGCCACGGTAGCTCCATTAGAATGGTGTGCATTGTTGAAAACTGGGCACAACGTGGTGTAAACGTAGAAATGGTGTTAAAGAAGCATTGGTGCGGGGGTGGGGGGGGGGAGAAAAGAAAGAAGCACCATTTCCAAGCATGTTTCTCCGTAATCAATAGTTTTTCCTTTCAATGCTGCAGTACCAATCCCTCATTTGTTCTTTTTTCCCCCTGTCTTAATGCTCTGTCCCTTCAGTGCTTCAGTAGGGGTACAGGTGGTTCATTTCACCTGGTGAAGGAATATTTAGCACTGTCAGGAGTGTCCCACGAAAGCCCTTCCTGGAGTCTCTAAACCAGGCTGATTTGTCATTCCCTTTCAGAGGATTCTTCTGAGTCACCTGGACACAGTGAAACCTGAACAGCAGAATTATCCAAACCCACACAATGAATGACGAATCTTCTCAACTCATTTTAAACAAAGGTGGCTTCATATCCAATTATACTGGAAAGGGCAGACAGCCCGCATCAAAGCCTTGGATTGTGAGAAACAATGGCATAAGGTCATAATTTTAGCTTGTTTGTAGAGCTGTAGTGAACTGCTTGCCCAAGGTTCGATCTTAGGTAAACAAGCCCCTCTAGACTCACTCGGAAAAGCCAGCAAACTCACTGAAGCTGTCTGCCTGTTAGGCTCAGGGTGAAAAGTGAGGCTGAGAGCTGCCAATATTTATATATTGTATTTGATTCGGTTGCTTTATCTTATGGTAAAACCAGTCAGGGGGAGATAGAGACTTTGAGGACCAGAACAGACAAAAGTACATATAAAAGTATTTAATCAAGGTGTGGTGTCAAGGCGTTGAGACCTCTCTATCCTGCTGTCAGCATTTCTTGTTGCCTTTAACAGTGTGCTATTTTTCTACTCTAATATCTACTATAATCTCCTAGTTCAGGAGCAAATGATATACGAAAGTTCTTTTCATATCACAGGACCGTGAAGACAAAGTGATGCGAAGCCTCGACCAAGCTATTTTAGGGAATGATTTGCTTTTTTGCCCTGCAGTCATCACTAAACAGGAACAGCTCCTCCCATTCTTAAACGGAGAACATGTGCCATGCCAAACGGCTCCTTTAAAATGGTACCTGTTTCGGATATTATGGCTGGGTGCGGGTCCCAGGGAAAATGATTCTCATGACTTGTGTATGCAGCCTCCGAGGTACATTCAACCTGGAAGGTGAAACCGTAGGTTCGTTCTAGGTGAGTCATGGATTTGGACATTTAGTTTTTGTTTCATAGCTGTTTGAGGGTGAATCCCTTGCTTTGGCATAACTGATCCAGGGGGACAGGCGGTGTGTCAGTGGTGAGTCTAAGGTGATAGAATTCAACAGGGTGAACCGTACGGTCCTCTCCCTGCCACCCATGGTGATGACACTGCACTCAGATCTCCTGTCCACACTCGACTTTCCAACTGCGTGTTATATTTTCACCTGGATGCTTTGCACATACTAAAAAAGCCAGCTATTTTATTTATTTACTTATTTTTAAGTTTTTATTGGAGCATAGTTGATTAACAATGTTGTGTTAGTTTCAGGTGTACAGCAAAGTGAGTCAGTTATATGTATACATACATCTACTCTTTTTGAGATTCTTCTCCCATATAGGCCATTACAGAGTATTGAGTAGAGTTCCCTGGGCTATACAGTAGGTCCTTATTAGTTATCTGTTTTATATACAGTAGTGTGTATATGTCAATCCCAATCTCCCCATTCATCCCTCCCCCCCCCCCTTATCCCCTGGTAACTGTAAGTTTGTTTTCTGTATCTGTAACTCTATTTCCAAAAAACCAACTATTCTTAAGAGTTACACTTTGGAGATGAGTTATAATTTTTTTTGACATCTTTCTTGGGGTATAATTGCTTTACAGTGGTGTGTAAGTTTCTGCTTCATAACAAAGTGAATCAGCTATACGTATACATATGTGCCCGTATCTCTTCCCTCTTGCGTCTCCCTCCCCCCCCCCCTCCCTATCCCACCCCTCCAGGCGGTCACAAAGCACCCAGCTGATCTCCCTGTGCTGTGCGGCTGCTTCCCACTAGCTGTCTACCTTACGTTTGGTAGTGGATATATGTCCATGCCACTCTCTTGCTTTGTCACAGCTCACCCTTCCCCCTCCCCATATCCTCAAGTCCATTCTCTGGTAGGTCTGTGTCTTTATTCCCTTCTTGACCCTAGGTTCTTCATGACTTTTTTTCTTAGATTCCATATATATGTGTTAGCATACGGTATTTGTTTTTCTCTTTCTGACTTACTTCACTCTGTATGACAGACTCTAGGTCCATCCGCCTCATTACAAATAGCTCAATTTCGTTTCCTTTTATGGCTGAGTAATAGTCCATCGTATATACGTGCCACATCTTTTTTTTTTTTTAACATCTTTCTTGGAGTATAATTGCTTTACAATGGTGTGTTAGTTTCTGCTTTATAACAAAGTGAATCAGTTATACATATACATATGTTCCCATATCTCTTCCCTCTTGCGCCTCCCTCCCTCCCACCTTCCCTATCCCACCCCTCTAGGTGGTCACAAAGCACCGAGCTGATCTCCCTGTGCTATGCGGCTGCTTCCCACTAGCTATCTACCTTACGTTTGGTAGTGTATATATGTCCATGCCTCTCTCTCGCTTTGTCACAGCTTACCCTTCCCCCCCCCATATC
>NW_021703779.1:123276684-123303547 GCF_005190385.1 Monodon monoceros
GTACGCGGGCCTCTCACTGCTGTGGCCTCTCCCGTTGCGGAGCACAGACTCCGGACACGCAGGCTCAGCGGCCATGGCTCACGGGCCCAGCCGCTCCGCGGCATGTGGGATCTTCCTGGACCGGGGCACGAACCCGTGTCCCCTGCATCGGCAGGCGGACTCTCAACCACTGTGCCACCAGCGAAGCCCTGATGCCTTCTTCTTTAGACCTTCTTGAATATGTTAATCATAACATATATCACACCTTAATTTTTTTTATGGTAACACCTCTGTCTTTCCTTCTAGAGTGCGGGTTCCCTGAGTAGGTCCTTTGTCGTATTCATCAAGGTATCCCCAATCCCTAACGGTATCCTTGCTTCGCACAGTAGGTGCTTCGTAAATGTTTGTAAATTAAATCTACTAGAATTAAATGAGATCCGAGGAACTAGCAGAAGGTCAAGGTGTAACAGGCGTGACTTCCTGGCAGAGGCAGTAAGCTGCTTAGTGGTTTTTACGGGATATCATGTTTTATTGTGATCAAAACAGCAGCCTCTTAGTCGGCGAGTAGGAAGCATAGTATCTCGCAGAAGGGCAGTGATCGTTGCAGTTGACTCTGTACTTGTAGAGCTGTGACACGAGAGTTTCATTGAGGCCTGGGTGCCTCACATTTAAAGGGACCAGAAACTGGCATGAGAAGGAAGGAGAGGGGAGGGCTCCAAGCTTTGTCATGTGGAGCAGAGTCAGAGAACTGAGGGGAACACGAGCTTTCAGCGGATAGCTGACAGTCTGTCAAATGGAAGGAAAGAGGAATTAAGCTTGTTCTGGGTGGCTCTAAGGGATGGAATCCCAGTCATCTGAAGAAGGCTTCAGGGAGGCCAATTTTGGCTGAGTGTTCAATAATGTATACCTCATCCTGAGGCATAGGAAGCCTGAGTTCCCTGTCACAGAAGGAACGTGAAGATTGGCTAGAGAACCCTTTGATACGAGAGGCTGCTCAGAAGAGTTAAGTATTGGATGAGGATCTCAGCTAGATGACCACAGTTAAAAGGTCCTTCCGGCCCTGCAATCCCATGGTTCTCTATGTTTGGGAGGGGCCCTCCTTATCAACTCATACAATATTTATGGACTCAGGTTGTCAGTGTACATTTTAATCCTCCATCAAGCAACTGGGTTTCTCCAACTCCTTAATTGGTTCATTTGGTTTATAAAGTATCTAGCCTCTGATGTCACTCTCTTAACGTCAATGTAAGAAGCACCTGCGCCCTCCAGAGAACTCGGAAACCTTGTTTCTCTGAGCCTTGCACCACAGTTGCAATTTCAGAGGTGAGTGTTCCATATGGACAGGATATTGTTTTGGACCGTGTCCATCCAACAAGGAAACAAGTGCTTAACCTTGGCACACGGAGCAGTAGAATCATAGGTGAGAAGGAACTGTTTATGGTTTCCGTAAAGGATCTCCCACTTTCGAGTCCACCAGCATTCCTCTTAGCGTAAAAACTCCGTATCACAGTAAGCTCGGCTATTGAAAACTTTGAGAAAACCCGCACGCCGTCACGCATTAACGGCGCACACGAGATGAGAACTCCCAGGACTGTAATGCCTGCACTTGAACCGAGTTGTCCCAGATACGTTTAAATACCTGTGTGTTTCATTTTCCAGAACGAGGATGTTCAGGTTAGGACCATGGGGTGTGTTGATGTCGGATCTAGCCTGCAACCCAAGGATGCCTTTTCTTTAAGCATAGAAAGAATAAAATGGGGGAGCTCATTTGAAAAGAATATGGCTTTCTGCATTTCTATTTCTGCTTCACTGCCCGTTTGCAAGGCTCTTCCATAGTCCGTGAGTGAAACTCACTTTTGAGTGTAGTGGGGAAAAGTCATCAGCCAATTTAAACAGTAACTGTCTACAAATATGATGTCTGATTTACGCGTAGACAGAAGATTCTTATTTTAGGATAGATAACATTCTTTCGTCTGTCTGGTTTTAGAGCCAAGCCGCCTCTCTCAGTAGTCTGTCACCTCCTTGAGGGCAGAGATTATGTCTTGTCTTTCCTTGTGTCCACAGAGCCTGTGAGAGTCACTTGTACCCACAGCGAGGGCTTTGGAGTTGTTGGCTGGAGTGAATTGTTTTAATTGAATTTGGAAAGTTTTGATCTGTTCTAGCTTTTAATTCAGCTTTAGTTTCATACCAATAGGCCTGATTTGCAAATTGGAAGAACCTAGACTGTTAGAAGAATCTCAACACGCATTACGAATATACAGAGAGACAATCTAATTCTTATTTCTAGGGCTGATAATAAGGTGACCTCTGACATTCCTCCCAGTACATCTATTTGAGGAGTTAAAGTGGCTCTGCTTTCCGTATTTGTACAGAGATATCTTTTATTAAACTTTTATCTATTCATTGTAGAGACTAGAATCTGTGTATTGTAATCATTAACATATTAATCTCTTTGGCACTTTTGTGTTTGGAAATTCTGTCACGTAATTGGACATATTTATCACTTTATAAGGAGTATACCATTACAGAATTTTAAATAGTAGACATTTTTTCTTTTTCTTTTTTGTCATTTGTGGAAAGGAAGGTGAATTACATTTATCGAGTATGTCATATGCGCCAAAAGGTGTGGTAGGTTCTTGCATGCATCGTTTCATTTAATTTTTGTGATTCTTTGAAGCAGGCTCTATCTGCATCCTAATTTTATTAATGTCGAAACCAAGGCTGCAAGGGATTAAGTTATTTGGCCTGAGGTCACAGAATAAAGGATTTGAACCCAAATCTATCCAGTTTCAATATGCATGTTTCTTTCATATACTGCAATGCATCCATTGAACCCAACTGGCCTATGGCACGGTGTTTTCACTGTGTTTCAGTTTTGATCCAGTGTCACCATTAGGACTTTGCAACGCCTCTCATTTATTCCAAGAATAGCTAAGATAAAAAGAGATGCAGAAAGGATGGTCTCTCAAATTTTAGTGGTGACAGTGTCAGGGGCTGGGATTTCAAATGATTAGGAACGTGAAATAAACTTAAAAAAGAATAAGAATTATTTGTTGTCAGAATTACTGTGCAGCACCCCAGATCCTTTAAGCCGTATTAACTTATGGCTGCATGTGTTGGCTTATCATTGTTGCCACTCCAGTATTTCGGGTTTTGTTTTTTGTACATGCCCACTCATTGCAAAATATTCTCGTATAATCAGAGCTTTTCAAAATCCTCAGCGTACAGTAGCCCCGTCCCTTATCTACAGGGGGATGCAATCCAAGACCCACATTGAATGCCTGGAAATGCAGGTGGTACTGTTCTTCTGCATATGTACCTATGACAAAGTTTAGCTTATGGATGAGGCACAGCGACAGAATATCCGAATTGCCAGCATCACTCCTCTTGCACTTTGGGGCCATAGTTAAGTAAAATAAGGGTTACTTGAACACAAGCACTGCGATACCATGACAATCAATCTGATACCCAAGCTGGCTACTAAATGACTAACTGCAGGCAGACACTGGCCAAAGGAATGCTTCCCGTCCTGGGCAGGATGGAGCAGCATGGCGCGAGATTTCATCACGCTACTCAGAATGGTGCACAATTTAAAACGAATGAATTTATTTCTGGAATTTTCTGTTTAATATTTTCGGGCCATGGTTGACTGAGGGTAAGTGCAACCCCAGAAAGCAAAATCATGGATAAGGGGGGGACTCCTGTATTATAGATGGGCTTGTCTGTAAATTTGCATGGATTAGAGCCTGAACTGTGTATTTTAACACAGAGATTTCACAACATCCTATAAAGTCATACCATGGAATAAAAATGAATTAAATGGAAGATTTACGTTGCCTCACGTCACTCCATTAGAGACAGCTACTCACATGCACCATTGCAGTCCAGGTGAAAAGTGAGTTTTACAAGTAATCACTTTCTTCTTATATTCTTTGATCAAGTAAACTCAGTTGGGGATGCACAAGCAATAAAGAAATCTCCAGCAGGTTAACTCTTTGCCTTTCTTCTAATCTAAATGAATATATTACAGCTACTTTGGCTTGAAAGAGAGGTCTAGAAATATGATGCAAACCAGACCACTTCAGACCCAGATTTTATGAGTCAGCTTTTTTGGTCAAACAAATTTTGGGTCAAGTGGGCCCTTAGCCAAATGTGCTGGAGTCATTTAACTGACAGCTATTAACCTGAATGTGAAAAGATAGGGTTCGAATGGGCACAGTGACTATTTTCAAACATGCCTTCATATATCCTTGGCACCTAGAACAGTGGCTGGCACTCAATAAGTGTCTGTTTTCTGACTGTATGCATTAGTGCTTTTAACGTTGAGCACCTGCCCAGGGAAAAACACAATATATTACGTACCACCTCTGCAGAACTGTACCGTAGCTATCTCATAGAGCTGGTGTAAGGCTAAAACTGTATAATCATGTAGAGTCGCTTGGATAGTATATGGCATATTGTAATCACTCAATAAATATCGAAGTATAAAGTATATAGTAGAGTAACGGCTTCTTATAATGAAAGGGTAACATACTAGTGGCCCGAAGAACTGGATTCCGACACCCATTCCACAGTTTGCGTGTTCCCTGACCTCAGAAGGCATCATTTGCCTTCAGTTCCCTGACCTCAGAAGGCACCTATATCGCTTCAATTGCCTTTCCTGCAAAGTGGGAATTACAATACTTGAACTGCTTGAAGGCAAGCTTTTAAGACAGACCCTCTCTAGAGGGCTTTTCTAGGATGCTTAATGGCCGTGAGTCAATGATAAGCTTAATATAAATTGTGAAAGCCTGATGCGAGACTGGATTGATGATCTATAAATACTTAATCTAAAATATGTCATTGTGGTGATGATCAGAGACTCTAGAAGAGTCATAGATTATTTGAACTGAAAGCATTCCTCAAACAACAGATTTGGAAATGGAGACCCAGTTAAATAAATTCTCCAAGGCCAGTTCACAATTTCTAAAGGGGAGATTCTAGGTTAGAAATTAGGCATTCACCTGGTGACGAGCTCGACCGAGTTACTCTCGTTGCATCAGTGACTTGGATGAAAAAAATGGCACAACAGAACTAAAGACAAATAAGGCTCTTAAAACATATGCAGTGATAAAATGGATCTCTTTGAAAATGGATGATTCCCTGTACCCTGCCTCTCTGCCTCCCTCGATAGAACTTTACATCCATCATACAGGCAGTATAGATCTGAGAGCAACATTTATCATTTTTCCAGAGTTCTGTCCTATCTTCCTGCTTAGACGAATGGAAACATTTAAATTCTTACGATTTTGTAAATCACATAGCATTTAAAACTTTTTCATTGTGGTTATGTGTATATATATATATACAACATCAAGTTTACCATTTTAACCATTTTTTGATCCACAATCCCATGGCATTAAGTACATTTGCAGTGTTGTGTAACCAGCACCGCTATCATTTCCAAAACTTCCATTATCCAGCAGAAATGCTGCAATATAGTATTTTGGGAAATAAAATACATTTTGCTTTTTAGAAAACTGTGTTGGGATAGGGCATTATCTCCACATAGATAATTTGCACAGTGGGTTTATTTTATGCGTTTTTTTCCCCTGCTAAATTCTATTTAAATCATCGGTTTTATCTTCTAGGCATATGCCATATTCCTCAGAGGGAATTTTCACGTTTTTACATCTGTGAAATCTTCACAGTTCCATAGGGTGGGAAGAGCCACTGGTTTTAGGTCAGTTGGCTGGCTGACCTATAATTATTATCTACCTTGAAAATAATGACAGGGCTTATTTTAGTATTCTTCGTACTGATTGCTGTTTTTATATGTTGTTTAATTATTTAGAAACCTCCTTTTTCAGTCACGAATTACACCTGGTGAAGTTACAAGCATTAACGTGTGTTTAAATGTGCCAACCATAGTCAAATAGAATCGTTAAAATGCTTAATACGCCGAGTTTAGACAGCAAAGTCAAGAGCAACTGAGTAAACAGGGAATGAAGACGTTGGCTCTACGTAGAACAGTTTTACCCTTGCTTGAATGTATCATAGTTAACGAAATCTCTAAAAGAGAACAAAAAGTCTTCAGTTTGGCTCTGGGGAAGAAAAAATCTTTCTGTAAAATGGATAAACTGACATTTTCCTTACCCAGTGATTCATCATGTATTTCTAAATTCTGATAAGAATTGTTACACGTCTTTCTGTAGCATTATTTGAAAGTCTACGTTATTATGTATGACAGACCATGTCAAAATAATTGTGTGTGGGACTAGTCTGTGTTAAGGGGAATCATATTTGATATTACTAATTTTCACATTATTTCACCCATAAAAATTCTTCTAGCAGCAAAAGTTTTATTGCACTGTATTTCAGAGTCTCTAATTTATTCATGGGATAAATGTTTCATATAACGAATTTTCAAGTAAATGTATTCTGAAATTCATGCATAACCACGGCTGCTCTAAAATCATAAAAATTTGGTTAAAATTGAGGCGTCTCTCCATTCCCCTTGGAAAGTGTAGTGGGGAACCTGGAAGATTTTATGCTAATGAAGACAATATTGTTCGGCTTTCCTTTTTATCCAGTGTATCCCTTTTGCTGAGTTCAAGCCATTATGGCAAATTAATAACTTCAAATGGAAGCACTTCATCACTTGGATTGAGCCACTACCACTGCTTAAAGGGTAGTGTGTGCTAGGCCCATTTTGTGTCATTTAACACATGCCTCTCGCTAGAGAGATACTCTCTACATTGCCTCCTGAATGTCTTGCGTGGTACTAGTTCAAGAGCTCTTTGCCACTCGGTCTCATACCCGTCCTTCTCCCCTCACCCCCTCCCTGCCCCATCTACACTTGTGGATTTTTGTGGTAGCAGTTACTCAGCTGTCCACTGCACTAGAGTCCCTACTGTGATCCACATACAATAAACGGACATGAATAAGCGTAATGGTTTTCAAGCCCTTGGTTACACCTGCCTCGTCCTAACCTAGAAGACTGGGCTCAGATTACTTCACCAGGGATTTTGTTCTAGTCTTTTTCAACTCGCAGTTGTAAGAGGTAATCATAGGATTTGGAAGAATAGAGTCTGTGTTTGTCATTAAGACCGAGAATCCTTGTGACTTGGGAATGTTGCCGTATGCCAAACCCATGGAGTTACATCTAAAGATTAAGTTCACAAAAATAACTCTGATTTTGAAAGCACACCATTATATTGCATATGAAAAGGTTTGAAGTAGAATTCCGTATTTTAAAAAATCTGCAGTTCACTCCTCCTCAAGACAGTGAAGGAGGTCCCTTATCCCTAGGGACAAGGACGACCAATGCAAAACTTGAAAGATCACGTGTTTCTCTGTCCAGACAGCCTCTTTGGTTTGGAATCCTTCCCTGCAAGATGAACGGTGGTCAGAATGGAATGGGCAGCCCCCTTCTCAATTAAAAACAAAAGTAGGGCTTTCCTGGTGGCGCAGTGGTTGAGAGTCCGCCTGCCGATGCGGGGGACGCGGGTTCGTGCCCCGGTCCGGGAAGATCCCACGTGCCGCGGAGCGGCTGGGCCCGTGAGCCATGGCCGCTGAGCCGGCGCGTCCGGAGCCTGTGCTCCGCAACGGGAGAGGCCACAGCGGTGAGAGGCCCACGTACCGCAAAAACAAAACAAAACAAAACAAAACAAAAACAAAAGTAAAATCAGCTGTTAAATGTAGTTCTTAATAAATATAATCAGAAATTTAATAGATGATGATTGGTCTCATTTGAAGAGAGGAGCTGTTGTGCATTCTTATTCATCCAGCAGTGTTTACTGTGGACCTACTATGTGCCCGTTACTTTTCTAGGCACTAGAAATGTGATAATGAATAAAACCAGCCAAGCCCCTGC
This sequence comes from Monodon monoceros, assembly GCF_005190385.1. Taxonomy (NCBI): domain Eukaryota; kingdom Metazoa; phylum Chordata; class Mammalia; order Artiodactyla; family Monodontidae; genus Monodon; species Monodon monoceros. The sequence goes on from NW_021703779.1 coordinate 123,284,519, forward strand.
CCTCATCCACCTTACATTCTACAGAGGGGTGTGGGTGGGAGAAGAAAATAATCTAAGTATGTAAAATATAGACTATTCGGGATGCAACGGAAAGCAGGAAAGCAGGGAGGGGATTGGGGTGTGGCTTCAGAGCCTAATGTTTAAGAGTGGTTAGTAGAGGCCCCATTAAGAAGACGACACTTGAGCACATGGGGCTCTGTGTGGGAAGAGCCTTCCAGACGAGGGGAACAGCAAGTGCAAAGCTATGTCCAAGAACTATGAAGCAGTCCACTGGGGCTGGAGCAGAGCACGCAAAGGGGCGCGTGGCAGGAGGCGAAGCAGGAGGGTGGAGGTTGTGTTTGGGGTGGGTTGACAGCGGGTCCTGGAGCATCTTGCCGGCCGTTTGTAAGGGCCCTGGATTTTACTCTAAGTAACATGGAGAGTTCTGAGCGACGTGAGCTAGGCATAGCATTTTCGAGAATAAAGAAATGCATATTAGTTTATATATGTCAATCCCAATCTCCCAATTCACCCCACTCTCCTTTCCCCCCTTGGCGTCCTATACCCCAATAAAAATAAATAAATAAAAATTAAAGTTAAAAGAAAAAGAAAAAAAAGAAATGCATCAAATTTAGTCCTTTCTCCTGGTAAGAGAATTTTCTAAAACCCGTGTGTCCTAGAACCAGCACCGTCAGTGGCGGAGGAGGTCAGCCTTGCAGCGAAGGATGCACAGTTTGCCGTGATCTTAAATAATTAGCAGTAGATTTCACAGGAAATGCCTCCAGTATAGAATTTCCAGTGCTTCCTATTCCACTGGATATGCAAAATTTCTAACAAGAAATTACATTCCCCAAACCACTAGCAGTCAGCCTAATTAATTAGAGCCATCTAAGCAATCCCTTCTATCCATCGGCAGAAATAAACTTGAAAAGGCTGCCCAGTTACTGATGCTAGTCAAGAAACCAATGTGAGATAGTCAGTTCTCAAATAGAAGGGGCTGAGAAGAAAGCATGAAGAAGATTGAAAAATTTGCCTCTACAGAAATGCAGGAAGAAGATGTTTACAATCTTCGGGGGACATATTTCCTAGTAGCCTGTCTTGTAGGAACCTTATTTAGGTAAATGAGTTAATCTTAGCCTGCTCAAGAAGTTCTGTTATAATGGCACTTTCGGGGTATGAAACTGCAAAGAAGTGACTCCTTGGGTGACCAGATGCACGGAAGCATGTTTTAAATGACTACAATGTAATTGATATATGCTGCTATCAGTTGTGACCCAGGTAATAGTGGAGCTAAAACAATTTCAAGTGGGTCAAGCTATCCCGGGAGTACTTGCTGCAGTGATAGAAAATCTCCCAGCGATGTGTCTTAAGTCCTGTAAATCATGTTAGACTTAATGAAACCTTCTGCAGGAACATTCCATTTCTGTGATGCATTTAACAGCAGTTGTTGACATGTTGTATCTGGATTGAAGAAATATGTAAACTTTTGATTAATTGCTGTGGTACTAGGAAGATGAAATATACAGAACACTATTTGTTAAAGGAAGATTCAGGGTATGTGTCTTTATATAATTGCTATAATATATATGTCTCTACATAATTGCTCCCTAATTATTTAAAACATGCTCCCTTAGACTGTGTCTTCCTTCTCAGACTAGTATCTGCATCTCTACTTTGTGGCTTTAGTTATGGTGCATTTTTTTTTAAGATAGAGAACTCTGAAACTCAAGTTTGAACTAGAGTATGGTCATCATGTTGATTTTTATTGCTTTGACGTAGTTGGGTTTGATTTTAAAATAATGCCAGTTCAGTTCGGTTCTGTCGGATGGATTCGGTGACTGGAGTGCGTACCATGTGCAACTTGGTGTTCATGGAGCATCTTCATGCAGACTCTTCGAAATGAACCGGTATATACCATGGCCCTAATATAAGAAGGTTACTGAGAACCAAAATTTTATGGCAATGATCGGTTTACAGTCTCCTTCCCTCTTAGAATGTCACCTTCTAGGTCCAAAGTCTATGCGTGAAACAAAAACAAAAATAAAAACAAAGTCTATACGTGGACAGCCACTGACCCCGATTGAAACCTCATAGATCTTCTTCGGACATATAAGTTCAAGAGCCTCCTGTGTCTTGTTCACCACCATGTCCCCAGCCAAGTTGACACATAAAATTAACCATCCCAGTGCTTGACACACAGTAAGTGCTTGAAAGAATGAATAAATGCAAGAGCGAATATTACTGAGTAGCTGCAGGCTGGGCTCTGAGGTAAGTCAGAGTTCCTGCCTTCAAGTAGTTCAGAGTCTTGGCGGAGCGAGGAAGGAGGCTGAAGATGAAGATAGGAATCAGAGGACGATGAGGGAAGAGTAGCACGAGCACGCGGGGGTAAAGAATGAAGGCGTCTCCCGGCAGAAACCGGGAATGCCTTCACCGTGGTGGTGGCCTTCAGGAGACTTCTCAGTCACCTTGAGCAGTAGAGGGTGGAGAAGGCCAGTCTCTGCTGGGAGAGTGGCACTGGTAGAAGCGCCGAGATGGGAAAGGACGTGTTAACGTTCGCCGAGCAGCAGGGGGTCTGGGTTACCTATCAGGCGATGTGTAAAAATGGATTTCAGTTACCATGTTCTTCTAGTACCTTTCATATCATCGAATTCAGCTTCTGGTTAGACATACAAACAAAGGGGAGCAAGTTCAGTAGGCATTCCACCAAGGAAGCCTAAGGTCATCACGTGTATGTGCATCTCCCCAACGCCTGCAAGCTTACGCGTGTGTGTGAGCGCGCACGTGTGCACATACACTGGCTGCTTTTAAGTTCAGCTTCCCCCGCTGCTGCCAGACTTGGCCTCTTCTTCTAACGATGGAGAGCAGGCCACAGAGAAGGTTCTTGCACATCTCCCAACACAGTCTGTATGTATGTGTTTGAAGATGACAGGGATCATGTAAACACTTATGTCCAAAGAGAATCTGTGAGATTTCAGTTGTGATCAGTAGCTATCCACGTATAGACTTTGGAATCTAGATAGATGAATTCACTGGTTGATAGCCTAGGCATGAAATGGTTCAGTCAGCTCCCCGTGAATCAAGATTCAAAATGTGGCTGCATCACCTCTTCAAGGGCTCATCTTCTGGATAGATTCCCCTTGACTGCCCAGGTCTCACCACTGAAGTTGTCTGTGGAAGGCTTTCATCTTAGACGGTCCACGTGTATTTTAGATGTTGCCCGAACCGTGAAAGTCTTTTTGCAGCACGCATCCTTTGATTACAAGATGAAACACTTTGTTACCATATAATTAATAAGAAAAGTATATAATGTGTTGGAACATACTAAGTACTAGGCCAAAAATAAAAAATTGCGGGGGGGGGAAACAGTCTGGCAGTTCTGCAAAGAGTTAAACATAAACTTACCATTTCACCTACACATTCCACTCCTAAGTATGTATCCAAGAGAACTGAAAACATATGTCCACACAGAAACTTGTATGTGAATGTTCATAACAGCATTATTCACGATAGCCAAACACTGGAAGCAACCCAGATGTCATCAATGAATGAATGGATAAACAAAATGCGCTTTATCCATACAACGGACTATTATTCAGCCACGAAAAGGAACAGCGTACTGATACCTGCTATAACGTGGATGAACCTTGACAACATTATGCTAGGTGAGAGGAGCCAGACACAAAAGGTCGCGTATTGTATGATGTCATTTATATGAATTGTCTAGAATAGACAGATCCATGGAGACAGAAAACAGATTAGCGGTTGCCAGAGGCTGGGAGTAGGGAAAATGTGGAATGATTGCTTAAAAGCTACAGGGTTTCTTTTCAGGGTGATTAAACTTAAGTGAGGCAATCAGGTGACCTGTGAAGAGCAGGAGATTGAAGAAGAGAAGTGTGGGTTTGAGGCCCAGCCCTTGTGTCTGTCAGCTGGACAGCCTTGGACAAGGCACTTAACCTCAGAGCTACACGTTCTGCATCTTCATCTAGAGGCGAAGATACCATCCCTCCCTATCTCATGGGGTCATGGCAGAGCTCATAGGAATCAAAGATGTGAAAATGCATTGAAAAGTATAATTTGCTTACATAAATGAAAAGTATTGTTATTAGTCATCAAATATAAAAGCTGTTATTCAGAAAACTTAAAATCTTATATCCTTTGTCTATAGAACACCTACTGGTGTTTACATGTTGATAAGAATTTTTTATTTTGTGACAGCACATGTGTGGAGACTCTGACCCCTTGAGAACAGAGGAACATGTCTTATTCATCTCTGTTCCCCGGGCGCCTAGCAAGGGGAGTGAGCACAGTAGGGGTGCAGTTAGGCTCCGCTGAGTAAATGGATCAATAAACCAACTGTATTTTCAGTTACACTAATCAAGTAATTGCATACAGGGTCCTAGCATTGACCAGGGTCCCTGTCTGACTGAGAAATTGGGCACTCACACGTCCAAGAATGGACGGGGCATGTTGACAATCCAGGGTTGAGGTTGAGGTGATGTCATGATTGGCTTCTTTATTATCACCTAAAATGAGTAACATGGTGAGTCCACAGCAGTTCTTGGGGCCAGTAAACCTAGGCTGCTTGGAGCAGTACACGTGAGTTTTGGTTGTGGTTGACCCAGGGGAAAGTCACAGTGTCACATCTGTGTGTCCCAGACGGAAGAGTGGCTTCACCTCTCTCTGTTGGTCCCTGAAGTTCTGAAGGTGGCTCCGTGCATTCCAACGCTTCTTTAAGAGGAAGGTGGGAAGTATGAGTAGGCAGTAGAAGGTCTGCCATCAGCCGATGCCTTGACAATGAGCTTTCTTCCCTCTTTACATTTAAAATCATGAGTTGTTGGTCATAGTGAGATGATTCCTCTGGCTTAAGAGTATCCTAAACACTGGCTTAAGTTCAGTTCCTTGTAGGTAAAATTTTGTGGGTCCTCTGCTCACTAAGCAGGGAAACTCAGACAAGCACTAGTTAAAGGAGTGGGGATGGTGAGAACTGGCTGGCTGTCCCTTATGGAACTAAAGAAAACCGGGGCTTAATGGATTGCATCCGAGATCCTCAAGTTGTTAACAGTGGACAGAAGAACCAAAGCGGATATCATCCTGAGACATGATCCTGCAGAATCCTTGCCCCCCCAAGTGGTTGCGGGGACCAAGACCAAACCACCCATTTATCTGCTCTTTTAAGCACCCGTGCTCCTGAGAGTGATGGCGCCAGCCAACATCACGGGGTTGAGGTTGAGGTCGTAATTAGCTTCTTTATTATCGCCTGGATTTGTTATTTTCTCAATGCCAACAATGACGATAGCAACAAAACAGCCTATGAGAGCACCTAGCTGAGTTCCTGGCACATAGTAGATGCTCATCGGTTAAGAAATACAGACGAGCTGCAAGGAGCGATGCGTGGCAGTGACCACGTGGGATGCTACAGAACGCTCATTTTGCCCAGTTAGATGACTTAGACCATTGCCTTCATGTGCTCTCCCTGCTTCTTCTCTTCTCATCCTGTTTCCCTCCTGCACTTGCCATCTTCTCTGGAGTCTTTTTCTCTAATCCTTCCCTTCAACTCCACTTTCTCTCCCCACGCCATCTTTGGCTTGGTTCCCCAGCGACAGTGATGGACACCATACACCCCATCCACAATAATCCTCCTGCCCCAAGTGGCTGCTGAGTTGTGTTTTGAAGGAAATGTATTTACTTCTTTTTGGCGGGGAGAGGTTGTTGCTGGACAGCTCATGGAGACGTAGCTCTCGTTCCTGGGGATTTCTAGAGAGGCCACAAACCCATAACCGTGGGCACCATCTCCTTGCTCCTTTCCTCCTTTCTTTTCATCAGTCATCTATCCATAAACCTACGTACACATATATTTAATCTTTTGCCTGTAAATCTTGTCATTTCTTTGTTTTTTTTCCCCTTTGAGCTTAGTAAGTATCTATGGTCGATGCTCCATAAATGTTTACTACGAGTAACAGTGATAATAGAGGTAGAAAGAGCAACACATGTGCTATTCCTCATTGCTTTTGATCTGATGTACCAAATTAAACATTCATGTTGCCATCAATTACTCCCCAAAAGATGGCGACAGCGTATTTGTTAGCAATATTTTGATAATAACTATATAAACAGATATTTGTCATGCTATTCTGACTCCTATATTTTCATTCACAGAACACTTTATTTACATTGTCAAGTAAGAGGGTGGCAATTTAAGTGAGACTTGCAATTTATCACTTGCTTTGCTTTCCAAGGAAGGTCCTGGGAATTGTGGGGTGTTTTTTTTTTTTTTTTCCTGAAATGGATCTAGGATTATTCTTTTGAAATGTATGTTTTCTGGGATGCTCAGAAGGGAAAAGAAAGATATCTATATTGATATATTTATATTTATATCCATATCTATATAACCTCTCTCAGGACCCTGGGATACTTTCCCTGCTTCAGGAAGCTGAGTTGGTTCCAATCCACCAGGGTTACAACACGTCGAATTGCCTCTTGATGTTATAGGCTTAAAACCTATGCCCAGAGAGTTCATCTCACTTTCTTTTGAGTGTATATTTTACAGTCAAAGCAAGATGTTCCACAATGTGAAGGAATATTTCACACACAGGAAATAGCACGAAACTGAACAAAATTGAGCCAGGGGAAAAATAATTACATATGGACAAATGGAAACTTGAACGTGGCAGTGAAGAACTCAGGCTGTGGAGTGGGACATAACTAGCTCTACCACTTATTTGCTACGTGGCATTGGGGAAAGCCCTTCTCTGGGCCACTGTTTGTTCACCTGTAAAATGGGGATAATGGACACTGCCTCGTGGTGTCATCGTTTGGTTTGAATAAGACGAATGCATTTAAAATCACTTGTGAGGGGCTTCCCTGGTGGCGCAGTGGTTGAGAGTCCGCCTGCCGATGCAGGGGACACGGGTTCGTGCCCCGGTCTGGGAAGATCCCACATGCCGCGGAGCGGCTGGGCCCGTGAGCCATGGCCGCTGAGCCTGCGCGTCCGGAGCCTGTGCTCCGCAACGGGAGAGGCCACAACAGTGAGAGGCCCGCGTACTGCAAAAAAAATAATAATAAAAAAAAATAACTTGTGAGGGTCACACAAGAGACTATTCATCACAGGGTTATCACAGGAAACCCACTAATAATTGAGAGCCGTTATTATTACTGTCCCAGGAGATAGGTTGTCTATGTCAGCCCCCTATGGGGATGGTACCACCCACCTAGCAATGGAGAGCAAGGAAGGACTGTGGACTGATGATTGTTTTCTAACTTTTAAGAATGGATGGGCTTCCCTGGGGTCTCAGTGGTTAAGAATCCGCCTGCCGATGCAGGGGACACGGGTTCGAGCCCTGGTCCGGGAAGATCCCACATGCCGCGGAGCAACTAAGCCCGTGCACCACAACTACTGAGCCTGCGCTCTAGAGCCCGCGAGCCACAACTGCTGAGCCCATGCGCTGCAACTACTGAAGCCCGCGCGCCTAGAGCCCGTGCTCCGCAACAAGAGAAGCCACTGCAATGAGAAGCCTGTGCATCACAACAAAGAGTAGCCCCCGCTCGCCGCAACTAGAGAAAGCCCACGCGCAGCAACGAAGACCCAACGCAGCCAAAAATAAATTAAAAAAAAAAAAAGAATGGGTGATTTCAGGCTTGAAGAGACAAATTAAGCTTCATGGAGCAGGCATGATTCTATTTGCTTGTATCAGTTCACAAGTTTATTCATTTGCTAGGGCTGCTGTAAAAATGTACCACAAACCAAGTGGCATCAAAACCAAAAACGTATCATCTCACAGTTCTGGAGGCTGGATGTCCAAAATCAAGGTGATGGCAGAGTTACAGTCACAGCCAGGCCTTGTGATGATGGGGCTCACACTGGCTGACACCTTGCGCCTTACTCCCCACCTGGCGGACTGGCCTTGCCTCCACTCAGGCTCGCAAGAACGAAACCTGCAAGAGGGGGACTTCCCTGGCGGTCCGGTGGTTAAGACTTCGCCTTCCAATGCAGGGGGTACGGGTTCGATTCCTGGTCGGGGAGCTAAGATCCCACGTGCTTCGCGGCCAAAAAAGCAAAACATAAAACAGAAGCAACATTGTAACCATAAAGACCTTAAAAAGAGTCCACATAAAAAAAAATCTTTAAAAAACACCCACAAAACCTGCAAGAGGTTCTAGACCCTCCTACCTCTTCCCACCTCCACTCGCTCCTCTTTAAAGGGTCAGTCATTACAGGCTGCCAAGCTGACCTTCATCTCCCCGCACCCTTCCTGCCTGGAGCACGGCTACTTCTTTCTCACTTGGTCCTCCGCCTCCAGCCTCTTCTCCCTCATTGACCCTGCACCCCGTCGCCCCCCTTTGAACATCCCTTCAGAGATTCTCCAACACTTGATAGGATACAGTTCAGACTCTTTGATTTAACACAAAGGCCACACATGCCCGCCCTTTCACTACCGGGCACCATTTCCCCAGAAGCACCCTTCATTCCCATGGTGCTGAACTAGGTCCTGTGGAGCTTCAAAGCCCCCATACTGTGTCATGTTCAATGCCTTCTTACACCCTGTCCCTCTGAGGAACTCCCCTCCCTTTGTTGTGTTTCATGGTCTTGTTAATTCCTTCTCTCTCTCTTGTTAATTCCTTCAGCACTCAAGTCTCACATCCAGGTAGCATTCTCTGGCCCCCTTTCTGCTCTGTGATAGGTGCGCCTTCTTCTCAAGCTTCAGGACTAGAGAGCTCTTGTCACTTCCCTGCCATGTCACACTCCAAGCTTGAGAAGGGCCCAAGGTTCATGCCTATCTGTAGTCCCCACGCCTAGTGCTGGGCGCAGCCCAGGGAAGGCAGCCAGGAGATGTCCACGGGCTGGGGAGTGGGAAGGCAGGGGCAGGCCAACCTCACGGCCCACGAGTTACCCCTGAGAGGACTGATCCCTTCATGTCCTCTGGCAGAACTGCAGGTAGAAACATCTTCTACACCACCTACAAACACTGGGACAAGGGAGGAATTTAATGCAACGGAGAGATAAAGGGGAGAATCTTTCTAATTATCCAGCCCAGGGGCCCTGGCACTTGGCAGGGATTGTATGCGGCGCTCACTTTTCTCGGTTTTAATTCACCATTTTCCAAAGTCTAATTATTGAGAGCACATTAGGCAGAAGATGCGGAGTGAAGAAAAAAAAACCTTCAGTAGACAATCACCTTGTAAACATCTTGTGATGGGGATGGCTATTAAACAGGAACGCTCAGTACCAACTGAAGCTCAGGCGAGTTTAGCCAAGCAAATCAATGCAAGTTAATCTTTCAGTGTCAGCTGGCTGAGTTTTGGACGAGTGATGAATGCCTTGACTGGAAGGATGGAATGCTGGAATGCCAGCCAGTGCTCTGACAGCTACAGATGGTGCCAATTACTGCCGGTGGAGCCTGTCCTGCTGTGAGCCCGAGATGTCTGATTTGTGGCCACAGGAAAATGAAAAAGAGGCCTTCCAGCTGGGCCTGTCACCTGTCCTTTATTGGTCTGTAACCAAAATTGTATTCAGGTGTGAACACCTTTTTTTCTTTCTTTTTTTTTTTTTTTTTTTTTTTGGTGATGGTGGGGCAGGAGGAAGGGGGCCCATTGCCTCATGTTAATTACACAGCCATGTTAATTGCCAAGCAAACGCCTGGGAAGGGTGGGGCAAGTCACTACCAAGGTCAAGGTCAGCCACTTCTTCCTACCCCATTCCCAGGAGACAAAAGACTAACTAAATCATCCTGGAATAGGGACAAAGGCAAATGAAAATATCCCACATCCTCGAGCTTTCCATGGGACTTTATACACACCAGCATCGTCTAGTGCATTGTTTGATTAGGGTGCCCTTGTTAGAAGGACCGCTGTGCTTCTGTCGAATGGCAGATTTCAGAGCTACGCTCTTCCCATGTTTAGATCATGGTAACAAATGAGCCTGCGGTGCAGCAGATTTGGGGTCTAGCACCCAAAGGCCCGCGAGTTTGCCCCACCTCTGAGAGAGTTCTTTGCATTCATACTATGGAGGCAGTGACCAAGGGTGATACCTTGGCATAGATTGCTTCATCATAAGAGGAACAATAATAAAAAATTCCAAAAATAATAACATCAACGGCATTATTTGTAGTCACTCTCATTGATTGCGAGCTTTCGATGACCTCTGGGAAAGCCTCAGAAACTTAACACAGCATTTTAAAGGGTGTTCCCTCCCCCTTTGTGGGCAAGCAAAGATGGAGCTTGAGGCCTAAGAAAACTTGGCTCACTGAGAAACGGCTGGTCCATTCTCTATGTCTGCGTCTTTATTCCTGTCCTGCCTCTAGGCTCTTCAGAAGCTTTTTTTTTTTTTTTTTTAGATTCCATATATATGTGTTAGCATACGGTATTTGTTTTTCTCTTTCTGACTTCACTCTGTATGACAGACGAAGTGAGAGAGTGGCATGGACATATATACACTACCAAACGTAAAATAGATAGCTAGTGGGAAGCAGCCACATAGCACAGGGAGATCAGCTCAGTGCTTTGTGACCATCTAGAGGGGTGGGATAGGGAGGGTGGGAGGGAGACACAAGAGGGAGGAGATATGGGGACATATGTATACATATAGCTGAATCACTTTGTTATACAGCAGAAACTAACACACCACTGTAAAGCAATTATACTCCAATAAAGATGTTAAAAAAAAAAAGGGGGGTTGGTATCTTTAGGACATTTTCACTTTTCTGATATAATGTTCATCTGACATTTTCACTTTTCTGATATAATGTTCATCTTTGATGAACTTTCAACATATTTCTCCCTTTTCCTACTTTCTTCTTTTTTAAAAAATTTTTATTGGAGTATAGTTGATTTACAATGTTCTGTTGGTTTGTGCTGTACAGCAAAGTGAATCAGTTATACATATACCTATATCAGCTCAGTTTTTAGAGTCTTTTCCCATACAGGTCATTACAGAGTATTGAGTAGAGCTCCCTCTGCTATACACTAGGTCCTTATTAGTTATCTATTTTATATATAGTAGTGTGTATATGTCCATACTTCTTTCTTTTCTGTGTTTTTTCTTATTCAACATAAATGATCACTTACTGAATGATTTCTTTCTCTCTCTGATAGTTAATAGAATTAGTCTAGACATCTGTAATTTCTAAATGATTCTTTTCCCCCAAAAGGTAATTAGTTATAAGAACTTAAGCAACTCCAAGTTATTTTATTTGTCATATTGAAACCTTTGTGGACAGAAAACTGGGTTACTTTAATTTGTCTTCCTGGCCTTTCAAGATGGCCAAGGGTATCCTCTAGACTGTGTTGAAGAACTAGCAGCAAATATATTTTTGAGGGATTTTAAATAAAAATAATCCAGTGCCTGAAGGGCAGCAGGCCAGCTTCCTCAGTGATGTCCACGTGGGTATGGTTTCAGGGGTTTTCGAGATCGCCCAGGGGCCATTGACTTGCTAGAAGGGCTCTTAGGACTTAACATATAGTCATACTCATGGCTCAGGTTTATTCTAGAGACACAGCCAGGATATACAGGCAGGTTTGTAAGGGAAAAGGTACGTCAGGAAGACTCTGGAGGAATCCATATGCAAGCTTCCTATGCTGTGTTCCTCCCATGAGGGGTACACAAAATGCTCTATCCCCAGCAGCAAAAATGCAACAACACGCGTGAGATGTGCCCCGGGGAGCCCTTTTGAGACTGAGTGCCCAAGGTTTTTCCTGGGGTCTGGTCTCGTAGGCCCATTCTACTTAGCAACTCTACCAAATTTGCAGATTCCCAGAATCTGAGGGTGTTCAGTACCCCAAGGAGGCAAAACAGCAAAAGTTTCCTATCAGCGTAGGGACTCATAACGGCCTTAGAAAGCTGGCTGGCTTCCTTCTTGAGTTTCTCCAGGAACCTTTCTGACCTGGCCTGGGGCGTTGCTTCAGGTACAGCACAACTCTGGCCAGACGTTTGAGCTGACCTGAACACCTTCCACGGCTGAGGTGGTGTCGTGATCGGGGACCCATAGGAAGTACAATATCTGAGGGCGCACGTGGTCCCCCTGCAAACAGAGTTGACAAGTATGAGGTCCCCCCAGGCAGTACAGGTTAGCGGAGCCCCCAGTGTGGCTTCCCACTGGAAGAGGAAGTGGCAGGCCTAAAAAGTAGGAGTCGGGCTTTACAGTCAGATTTAGATGTTTGTTAATCTATAATTTATTTGAAATTTATAATGACCACTAGGTCATGAACCCTACTTAAGCATAATAAAATGGAGATCTGCTCCTTTCTCCTTGAAATTATCTGTCTGGAATTACCTAACTGCTAAGTGTTTGTAAACTGAGGCAGAGAAGGAAGCATTTTGTTCTCAGTTTATTAAATCTGACCGATAGAAATTGAGCTCTTTTGCCCAACACTTCAAAGACGCATATTTAGCAAATTTTAAGATCCATTTAACAATAGAAATATATCAGTAAACAAATGGCCCTATAAAAATGACCCTCTCGGGGCTTCCCTGGTGGCGCAGTGGTTGGGAGTCCGCCTGCCGATGCAGGGGACGCGGGTTCGCGCCCCGGTCCGGGAGGATCCCACGTGCCATGGGGCGGCTGGGCCCGTGAGCCATGGCCGCTGAGCTTGCGCGTCCGGAGCCTGTGCTCCGCAACGGGAGACGCCACAACAGTGAGAGGCCCGCGTATCGCAAAAAAAAAAAGACCCTCTCAGCATCTGGGAATCAGGTCAGAGGTTCCAGATAAGCCTTTGTTTGCCAGTTGCGCGCATTACGTTTGCAACCATAACGCTTTGAAGAATTGGTGGTTTCTGCTCCAAGTGACAATGAATGCTAAACCGCAGTCTCTTAAATGGGGAATTGGCTTTGGCATTAGAACATTTGGAGATGAAGTTGAGTGGACAGAGTGAAAAATGGGTCAATAATGACACAGCACTTTATAGTTTACAAAGCATCGTCCCATGGATTCTCACGGCTGTCCCCTGAGGTTGACATCTTCGTTCCCACTTTATACGTCAAAAAAAAAAAAAAAATGGAGCTTGGAACATACTGAAAATCACTCCGAAGAAACAAGTAACGAAGTCCAGATCCGAACACAGATATTTTGATTTCCAACTCTATGTACTCTTTTCACTCTGCCCGCAAGGCTAGCTTTTGCACCCTCAGCCCCTCACCTTGCTTCAGCGTGGGAATAGCTTCCATTAGAGAAAACCTAGGTGGCTGTTTGCTAGCACTGTGTATAGTCTCCTAGTGTCTCAAGGCTGAAGTTTCTGTTGCAGACGTTACTCACTTTTTCAATTCGAGGATCAACAGAGTTCCTATAGGAAGAGGTTGTGTTTTGTATGTTTTTGGTAGTTGATGGTGTCGATGTTTTGGGAAGAGGAGTGCTATAGAAGAGCTGTTGGAACAGGGAAGACTTACCAAATACTGTCCAGAGAGCGGAACTAGTTGTTTTTGAAAACAGACCTCTGGATGTCAGAGGGTCTGGCAAACACTCCTGCCCACAGAGATGCTCACCTACAAGGCTCTTGGGTCTGTTTGCCTCACTAGTAAAAACCTCTGCTCTCACCACATCACCAGGTTGACTGGTCATTTTCCTTTGTTTTAGGCTATTGAACAACAAATCTGCAGACTTTAGCCCTCCCCAGACCTGGCTTCTTGTTAAAGGAATCTCTGCCATCTCCTGAACCCATTTCCTGGCGCAAGAAGAGAGGGGATAAAACTAGCGCTGTCCACAGGCCAGAGGCCCCAAGTGGACACTTGGCTGGGGAGCTGGGGAGGACGATGGGCGAGTTTCTGTAACATTACACCCAGGTGGGCACTTACCCACTTTGCTTCGGTGCAGCGCGTCTGGGAATGGGCACAAATTAGGGTGTTTGCGTTTCATTCCCCTTGGCCCCTGAGTAATAATAAAAAAAAAAAAAGCAACTTTTCCTGAAAAGTAATTATGTTTTTAGATGAATATGCCAGCTGTTTGAAAATGTTCTGGTCACGTTAAAGCATATTTTAATAGTGTGCTTACAATTGCAGGTCCAATTGTGAAATCCTTTTGGACAGTAACTTATAAGCACTTTATTCCAAGGTGCCTCTAAGCCTAGTTCCATGCAGCTCAAGAAATCTGATAAATGGAAAACATATCCACTCATTGAGTAAATCAAATATTTGGGGATTGGGCAAAGATTGTAAAATTCAATACACAACTTACAATGTTTTTTCCTTAGGAGCTAAGACAGACAAAATAAATGTAGATTTTGTTCATTGAGCTTAACAGTTTTAAGCTTTTAGAAGGAATCAGGATCTAATGACTTGGGAAGGTTTAGGTTATTCTGAGTATACCTGGTTTTGTGTTTCATTACTGGGAACACCTCTGTATCTTTGGCTGTGTCCATACACAGGGTTATTGTGCGTTTCCTGTGTTCTAGCCTCTGAACTAACCACTGAAACACGGAGATGAATTAGACATTGTCTTTGTGGCTCCATGGGGTGGATCTGAAGAGGGGTGAGAACAGAAATGTAAACAAGCCAGGAGGATGTGTGTGTAAAATAGAGGTTGAAGGGAAAACTTGGGCCAGCAGAGTCTGGGGAAGCAGAGCCTTTCTGACTGAAGGGACCAAGGAAGACCGTTGGAGCAAGGCCTTGTGGATGTGTTCCTGCTGGAAGGATGGATGGATGTGATTCCTGCTGATGAGTTGAATGTGGAGAAAGGCCATTTCTTATTGAAGGAACAGAAACAAAGCACGAAAGAGTGGACGGGCATGGTGTCCACAGGACCGTGTGAAAGGAGATGAGGCGGGATGGAGTGGATGGTGAAGGTCTAAATGTCCCCTCTGGAGCTTATGGTCTTTTCTATAGAGGTTTGTGAGAAGGGGACCGGGGTGCTCAGTCTTGTTTGGATTCTGGTGGAGGGTGGAGCATGGACTGGAGGGGCCTGGAGATGGGGAGACAGACCAGCAAGCTATTGCACTGGTTCAGGGGAGGGGTGATGAGGGCTGGAAGGGGGAATTAGAACAATTATCCAGTGAATTTAATCTACGCAGAGAGTGATCTGGCTAATTCCAGGGTGATGGCAGGGAGGGAGACCGTTTCCTCTCAATCACTTGTTTTTATTGGCTTGACTTGGCCGCGTAATCGTCTCAACCCTCCATTGTACGGTTGGACAAATTACTTGGTATCTCTAGGTTTCCTTTTCACCAGCTGTAAAATAGGGATAATAATTCTTGCCACCAATGGTAATTGCCTTGTAGGAATGCTCTACGCATTTGTGTGAGTGCTAGCATATTCTTGGCATGAAATCATCGTTAATAACATTGCTAATACTTCTGCTAACGGGCTTCGAGATCTTCAGAAAAGTCAACACCCCCCCCCCCCCGCCCCAGTACTGAATATTTTAAATAAGAGGAAACATTCGGAAGTAATAAAAGGGTGACACCATTCTGTTAAGCAAAAATCCCTTATGGTTTCCCTTTCATTTGCAAATCCTCTCGGATCCATTTTCATTTAATTCACAGAACTTCATTTTATAAAACAAATGCAACCTCCAAAGTTGTCTTGAGAACCTCTCTAGGGTGTTTGCAACAGATTGGAGCTGCCTACCACCAGCTCACGGGATGTTCCAAACCCCTTAGACTGCTGGGTGGTGAGTTTCCCTTTCTGTCTGTGGGTCTCAGTTGAAGTGCAGGAGTATCTCAGAGTTTGGCAGACACCTTTGCCTGTGGCCCAAGGACCCAGTGACTGAAAGGTGCTTTGTTATTTTTTGAAATGGTGATGGCAACTTTAAGAACAGAATGCCTCTGCTAACTGACCTCAGGCTATTATAGTGGGTTAGGGAAATAAATAGGCCGAATTAAGGGAAGATTTAGATTACATTTTCTTTCAGGAAGCCAGCCTACTCCCCCGTGCCCTCCCTGCAAAAGGCAAAAGTGCACATTCATGAGATGTACATGTGTTGCGGTATGTTGACGTCAGAATTGCGTTTTTCAAAACATCTGGGGTTGGTTGGCCAGTATTAGCAGGGCTGAAAGAAAAAAAACATCTAAAGCCAACAATGCATGTCAGTTTTACCACCAGCAAACAAACAAGTGAAACGATTCTTGGGACTTAAAACCAGTTCAGGTTTTAGGAGTTTGGGATTAACAGATACACACTACTATATGTAAAACAGATAACCAACAAGGTCCTAGTGTATAGCACAGGGAACTCTACTCGATATCTTGTAATAGTCTATAAGGGAAAAGAATCTGAAAAAGAATAGATATATATGTGTGTGTGTGCGCGCGCGTGTGTGTGTAACTGAGTCACTTTGCTGTACACCTGAAGCTAGCACAACATTGTAAATCAACTATACTTCAAAAAAAAAAAACTATAGAAAAAAAAAAACAAAGCAAAAAAAAAAAAACAGTTGACCAGGAAATTCAGTCAAGTGAGAGCTGAGCTCCGCACTGCCAAAAAATGTGACTTTCTGATGGTGGTGTGGCCTCAGGAAGGCGAGCTGTGGAAACTCCATTTGAGCAACTGGCAACCCAGATGATGCTGAATCACCTGAGTCCAGGATGAGGAGTTTCGCAGCCGAGAGGCTTCTCTGCATACACATGGGCAAGATCCCAGAGGCCGCTCTCTGAGATCAGCTCTTCCCGACAAGTCATTTCAGCCAAGCAATCACCTCTACGTGTGGCATCCAGTTCCCTGAGTGGCCCAGATTCCCTGATGCTCCTCTACCCCGAAAAGACCCCAAAGGATTTGTCTCTGTGCTTCTCCAGGCGCCTTAGGCCAGCTTCGAGAGAAGCATTCCTCTGCATGTGTGCACACGTCAGGACTCGGCAGCGCTAAGCCAAGTTGCATGTATGCCTTCCCAGCTGGTTTTTGGTGAAGGACCAGTTCCAAAGAACCTAAATCAAGGTGGTGACATTTGAATCCATCTAAATGGGTTGTTTTAATAGGAATGGGAAGATTTAGTCTGTGAGAGTGTGGGCCTGGCTTTAACTCGTTATATCAGACCACTGGTTCACTTTTTTTTTGGGCCACGGCATGCGGGAATCTTAGTTCCCCAACCTGGGATCGAACCCGTGGCCCCTGCATTGGGAGCGCGCAGTCTTAACCACTGGACCGCCAGGGAAGTCCCAGGTTTACTTTTTATACCCCACCCCCGAGCATCTAAGACGTAGAATTTTCCTTCGGAGTGCAACCTCCACCTTTTCTTCGAAGTAACAGAAGAAAGGAAACATTTGGGACATTAGCAGTCACTTCTGAACAGGACAGAAAGCCCCGTTTCGTGTTTAGAGAGGAAGAGTTTAGAAAGCAGTTGGGATACAGATTCAAAAGGCCCAGAGTGCAAGGGGAAATTCTGCCATGTTTCTTTTGGTTTTTTTTTTGTTACTGTGACTTGGGGTAAATCACTTCAGCATTCTGATCTTCGGACTCAATATAAAATGGGAATGTCTAGTACCTGCTCCACTGGCCTCTTAGCATTAGTTGGAGGACTAAAGAAGATGCCCCCTATACTCATTTTTTGAAAACTATTAAGGGTTATTTATTTGGAAGTTTCTGTTTGAGATGAGGAATGTACTTGGAGCAATGAGCGCGTGACTGTGCAGGTTAATTACCTGTCACTAGAAGCAGGAATAAACCAATAACCCAGCAGACCACTCTTGTATTCAAACAATACTGAATGACATATTCGTGGCTTCCTTTCTCCTTGTGTATAAATAGCACCAGCTTAGAAATGATTTGATCTTTGGTCAAGAGGTTATCACTGACTCTGATTTAGAGATGCAGTTAACTTTCCATCAGTGACAGTGGTCGACCTCAAACAATTATAATAATTATTCTTTTCCCTGCAAGGTTTTGTCTGGAGGTGGGGTTCACTATTTTTCCCCATCAATGAACTGGCGAGAATAAAATAATCAAATCTTAGCTTATTTTCAGCACTCATGCAACATACTGCCCATATGCTTTATGTTATCTGTTAAGGACATTTGATGATGGTTGGGTGAAAGTGTCATGCATTTAGTCAATAGATTATTTGTGACACAACACTCATGTCTCCAGCACTGTCACCTTATGTACTACATACTGTAGGATTTTTCTGCCATAAAATGTTATGTTTCTGAAGCCTACTATACTTTTCTTTCTTTTTGCATAAACATTCAAACGAACATTTATTCCGTCTAAGGAACTGGGCTGGTACTCTGCAGGTGGGCGTTCAGTAGGTTTATCTATGATCTCTGACACGATAGAGTCCATAAAGTGACTTTTCTGAAAATGAAAAAATTAAAACACTACTGACGAGCAAAAATACAATTTGATTAAAGCAGAAGTCACACTTCCTGAAACTCCATGATTTGCGCTTTTCTGCCTGTACGTTGTTTTTTTCCCCTTTGGAGCGCTGCCATTGCGTTAACGTATCAATAGATGCACAAGCCACCAGTGGATATAATTAATGCTTGGAAATTGTGGCTTTCAGTCTCACCAAGCACAGGAAAACGTCTTAATTTGACAGTGGGCCTGACCAAATGCTAATTTGTTCAGGGAGACAAAAGTAGCCTGTTATGTAGCTGTGTGAGTATAGTCTGTAATCTCAACGGAAGGAGACCAACACCTACCCAGCCATTTCCATATGGTGGTCCCAGTTCCAACAACACTGCCATTCTCAGTAAGACTATTAAATATCCTTGCATGGCATCAGCTTATATAAATATAATGATGTGGGAACAGAAGCCTGGGGATAGAACTGTGTACCCTGGCCGTCTATCTGCCCCGCGGGGACCTCCCAGGCCACATGAGGCTCACACAGGGAGGGTGGTGGAGAAGCAACCATTTGCTCTGCACTCTCTCTGCCTTCAGATGTTGTCTATGGATTCCTTTCCTGTAATAGGCCCTTCTTTGGCTCTTGGCCTTGAGGTCTTATCTCTTCTCAGCTCAGGAGTTCCACCCAGGGTTGGAGGACGGACGGTGGGGATGGGGGTACTTTGAAACTAGCCATCAAAAATGGAAAAGGGGGGCTTCCCTGGTGGCGCAGTGGTTGAGAGTCTGCCTCCCGATGCAGGGGACACGGGTTCGTGCCCCGGTCCGGGAAGATCCCACATACCGCGGAGCGGCTA
>NW_021703779.1:123303647-123319419 GCF_005190385.1 Monodon monoceros
AAAAAAAAAAAAAAAAAAAAAGGAAAAGGGGGGCTTCCCTGGTGGCGCAGTGGTTGAGAGTCCGCCTGCCGATGCGGGGGATGCGGGTTCGCGCCCCGGTCTGGGAAGATCCGATATGCCGCGGAGCAGCTGGGCCCGTGAGCCATGACCGCTGAGCCTGCACGTCCGGAGCTTGTGCTCCGCAACGGGAGAGGCCACAACGGTGAGAGGCCCACGTACCGCAAAAAAAACCAAAAAATGGAAAAGGGAAGGAAGAAAGTTACTGAGCATCAGCTATGTGCTTGGCACTCTGCTAGGCCTTCATGCACATCATCTCATTTGAACCTCCCAACACCCTAGGAAGTAAGAGCGAGCATTATATTTCCACTGAGTGATCAGCCAGTCTTCCCAAAGCCATGAAGTAAGCGTGGAACCAGAATTCAAACCCAAGTCCACGTGGGCCCCCCACCTTGTGATCTTTTTACTCCATCAAACTGGCTCCCACTGCATCTTTCCCTGTTGAATCCACAAATGACATAGATGATAACTACTGAAGACAGGCCATTCTCTTGGTTGGCTTAGGCTGACCAGTGTCAATGTTGAAGATGTTCACCAAAACCATTTTAAGAATTAAGACGATTTTAAAAGTCCAGCTCAGTATTTACCAATGAGAGGAGGCCCCCTTCCCCACTACTTCCACCAAATAATGGAGGTCATGAAATCTGTCTACCAAAATAGTCCATTGTAAACTTGGTTTTCTGTAAGTTTTGCGCCTTCATATTTTTTGTATGCCTTCAACTGGTTTGAATATGTACAGAGAAACAGGTGTGAGAACTGGAAGACCCTCTGAGATCACCTAGTGTGTCTGATAGGTGAGTCAACTTGGATCCAGAGAAGGAGACTGTTATTTCTTCCAAAGTCACACAGCAGGCAAGTGGCAGCATTAGGACCTGACTCTGAAGAAAATGTCAGTGTGTGCCTACAGCTATAAATTAGATCACCCAGACTCTTCAGGCGGAGGTTCCGATAAGAATAGACTGTTGAGTTTGCAGTGACAGGAGCAAGTGGCTTGTGTGGGAATCACATACATCTTAGGCATTAAAGCAAGAGACAGCATGTTATCTTTGATGGTAGAAAAACCAAAGACCTGGTAAAAATAATTATTCATCCAAGAATGAGTACAAAAATATTATCTAAGATTCTCTGATGCCCAATTCTATTTGAGGTTCTATGGATATTTATGTACATACCCACCCTTTCCTTAGTTATTCTGTCTTTCAGTCCTACATTTAGCTGTCAGGAATTTAAACACAGTCTGTGTTTTTTATTTCATTCTGTTTTGCATTTTGTTAAGTCACATTAACACTGTGCTGGGGGTAGAACACGGCTGAATCATATAATGGCTGTATCGTGTAGTTTATAATTTTTAAACAGGTCAAAGGGTTGAAACATATTAGAATATTAAAATTTGTTTTACCGGTATCTCCACCTTTTTCCTGCTTATTTAAGGAAATGAATGCAATTCATCAGAGACATTTTTATTGGAAAAATAAGTGAGCAGCACAGATACATTTCTCTTAGTGCACATGAGTTAAAATCAGGATTGTAGCTCCGTATGTTTCAATCTATTAAATTCAAGACGTCTGTGATAAGTCTTTTATAGGCTAAGATACAAATGAATACCTGGCAGTATTTTCCTGTGTATGGATATTGTGCTCTTCATGTCTTGTTAAACAATAAAAACTAACATTCAGTAATGAACCTTTGAACTGTGGGTGAAGGATGGGTGTGTTTGTAAGTGTGTGTATATGTGTATATAATGGTGACGGGGGTGCACGTGATGAATTTCCTATTTTCTTTTTCTGCTCTTTGCATTTTACTGGAGGGCCCTGAATTCTTTCTTCTCTTGAACGTGTCTACTCACCCAACAACAAAGAACATTGACTGAGGATGTACTTGGGTAGAAAAAGCAAAAGCTCTAGTGTGATCTATAAAAAGGACTTTGGGGATCAGGGGAAGGCATACTAGTTATATGATTAGAAATGGAGTCCTTAATAGCTTGTCTATCACTAATAGATTCCTAAGCGATTAGGGGTGTGGCATCCCGGCAAAGAATGGGAAAAAAACTGCTAACTATAGAATGGATTTGTTCGAAAGGCTTTTAAAAGAGGGGATAGAAGCATAAATAAATGTGTTCATAAGGAATGTATAGGAAGAAATGGGTAAATGTGTGCTTATATTATATTCTTTTCACTTTACGGGTATTTCTGTATAGAAACAGCCTAAGAAATCCTAGTAAGAGGTGGGACTAGGGCTTGAATCCAGCTCATAGCCAAGGGTGTTGTCTGTTTCTTCTGATAAAATGTTATTCTTTTATAACGTTAAGAACTTTGCATGCATATAAAGGTATACAGAAGAAAACAAAGTTGAAGTATAATATCACCACCCAGAAATATTGACCAGGTGGCTTATTTGTGCAGGTATGTGTGTATGGGAAATAAGAATTGAGACTTCCATTGCAATTGGTTTTGCACCTTGTTTTACTCCTCTTAAAGTAATATCACGAGCATTTTCCCATGTCATTTGATTGTCTTCAGAATTATAATTTTAAACTCTCAGTGCCTTTCTCCTGGCATGTGCTGCCCCTTTTCAAGGTTACAGTGCCCCAAATGGAAACATGGCGTTTGCTGACGTTCTAAGCGCCTTTGAGTATTTACAATGGTATTGTTGTATGGAAGAGTCACCTTAATGTTTTGTTTTTGTTTCTTTTTTGTTTTGTTTCTGCATCAGGTCCAAAGAAGGAAGGCATGGAGAGAGAAGCCTCTGCAGCTGTCAGGTTTTAAGCTGACCAGGCTTTTCCCTTTTTACCCCTAGACCTGTCATGATCACCTTCTGATTTCTTATCTATAAAGTAGGAGTGCCCCTCACTGGTGAAGGGAGGATTCAGTGAAGATTCAGGATATCCTTTAACATGTAGGACTTTGGCTAAGGAAATAAAGGATGTGCTCGGATTTCCCAAGCTGTCTCTATATGGCATGGCAGGGGGTGACCTTTGTGCCCGGCTACCTACTTTCCTTAGATGAACTGTTGGCAGATTATCGCTCTTATAAATATCCCTTTATCAATGTCCTTTTGTACATCAACTAATGATCAGCACTCCTAGGTTTCCATGTTGTCGTGTTTCTAATTGCTGTATAAGCTTGAACCAATCATTTGCTCCCTGCGGCTTCCTCTGTAAAATGTTGGACTGTCTAAAGATTGGACTAACTGATCTCCCCACGCCTACAAGTTCTAAAATTGTTACACATCTATCATATTCCGGACAGTGAATGGCTGACCACATGTGAGCTCTCTGATGCTCCATAGGCAGGGATGCAGAGGTGGAAGACATTTTCTAATTTCCATTCACCACTTCCCCCACGTGCCGCCACCACCCCCCAACCCCGGATTTCTTTTAGAAGTCAAGCGCTTCTTGGCTTCTTGCAAAACAACGTTTTGATGAGTTAATTTAAAATGGATCAGCAACATATGGACTTTATTTTACTTGAAATGTCCATTGATTCAAAAATGAAACAAACAGAGACTTTGGCAAATGTTTTTAAAAGTATTTTGAAACTTAACCCAGACTTCCTGCGCCTGTGCCTTTATATGAATGTCCTGATTATTGTTGCCAATTCTTTAAATCCTGAGGCCTGCAGTGTCTGTGACAATTATATGTGCACTAAGAACCAGTAGGTATAAGCTGACAGTCAGACTGTATTATTGGAAGGGAAAAAAGCATGCACCGTGTAGCTTGTCAATTTAAAACAATAGTAGCCAAAGCTAAGAATGAAGAAATATCAGTAGGAATGGCTACTTTGTTAGTAGTGTGTGATGGTGCTATAGGCAGACAAGAAGCTATAGCCTTCTATCTACGTCTGTTCTTCATTAATCTTGAATCCCTGATAGGCTTTTAGCTGAAAATTCTCTTTTCCTTCTTTGGATTCCGGCCCTTGTTTATAAGACGCCACTTAGTTTTCGCTCAGCTATGGACTAACCTTTTCTCTCTCAAGCCTTTAAAAAATGAATATTTCATAGCATCCTTCGCCCTCCTTTATACTCAGAGTGTTTTGGAAGACGAATAAGAGAACACAGGTTGCAAAGCCAGGCAGAATCCCTCCTCTTACTTTCATTGTATCCATCCAAGTGTTGGTTTTGCTAAAAGGATCAATGCCATTTATCTGGTGGAGCATGTTAAACCCCTGTCTAAAGGATTTAGGCTAGCGTTTTCTCTTCTACAAAGGAATTACAACAGCCATACAAATCAGCATAGTAAGAGGTTAAAGGCATTTTATCGATTTATTCCTTCCTTCCTTCCTTCTTTCCTTCCTTCCTTCCTTCATTCATTCTGCATTCCCTGCTACCTTCTGTCTCATGTAGAAGAGAGACAAGTAAGTGAGCCATGACCATACCATCCCCTCTAACAGAGAAATGGCCAGGACGCTGTGGGAACTCAAGCAAGGAGGGACTCACTGCCATCAGGAATGGCTTCTCAGAGTGGATTTGCTTCTTGAGGTCTGAGGGCCAGTTCACTGGTAGATTTTGCTTGGGAATAACATCCCAGGAGGCAGAAGCAGATTGTAGCAAAGCACAGAAATGTGAAAGGGTCTGGCTGAGTTTGGAAAGAAGGAAATTCAGCCTGTGTTAGTCATTGGCATGGTGGCAGAGAGGCAGACAGTGTGGGGCGGACTTCCTGGACACACGAGAAGCTTTAGACATTTGATTAATTCTCTTAGAAAAATACAAATCTCTTTCAAGTACATCTTTCACTGTTACCCTATGATTCTACATGAAGCCTTCCTGACTCACACATGCAGAGACAGAGGTATCGAGAAAACTTATTGTTGGCAGTAAAGTAGACTATTCCTCACGGACTCCTATGCACCCTTCAAAACCTAGCTGAAATGACACTTTTGCAAGGAACTCTCCCTTGATCCCTGACTGCTGGTATCCTCACAAAGCACTTATCACACGTTACGGGCGTCACTTTTTTGAATTGCCTGTCTTGCTCACCGCTGTATCTCAAGGCCCAACATAGTGCCTGATCCCCAGAAGGAGCTTAAGAAATAATTTTAAAAACATTTTTTTTAGTAATTTTTGAATATACGTTAAGTCCACTAAAACTCTATGCAGGATACAGGTACAGCCTTGAACATATATGCAAAAAACCAAATCTTTTACCTTAAGAGAGCCAATGGACACAGTTTGAACCTTTATCGCAAGACATGAACTGTAAAGTGCCAGGTTAAAGGGTTTTGGTTTTCCACTTGCCTTTTATAGCCCAGGGTCGCTTCCCAAATATTTCTGCCTGGGAATATTTTGTTGTTTGCAGGTTTCTTTTTTTTCTTGCTGTTATTTTCATCAACAGCCAATACTTTAATATGATGCTAAACTGAGCTATATTAGATCAGCTAGAAATCTTTTAGGCTCTCAAAGCATGGGCATTACATATTCAAAACAGGACCTAATGTTTCAGAGCTTCATATTCTACTATAATTATATGGTTCAATGCAAGTGATTATATCTCTTCTTCAGTAACGGGCTGAAAAGTTTTGGTTTGCTGGTTCCCTCATAATTTACTGCCTAGGTATAATAGGCCAGTCTTGTGGAAAAAAAGATGATAAATGATGCTGGCTAGGATTCATAGATTTATTAAATTTCTATCAAACAGTGCAACAAAAAAAAATCTGCTTAAGTTAGAAATGGGCTCAAATTTTTTAATCAAAATTCATGAGTCCTGATGCTTGGTTCAGTAGGTCCAAGGAAGGCTTGAATTGAAGACTGATTAAAGAAAATAAAAGGCTTATTTGAAGTAATTTTTCAATGACGGCTTTTAATTGGATGTTAAATCAAATTCTTATCTGCCTTTCTGCAGATAGCACATTATATAAAATACAGTTAGCGCCACTACCACTGTAACGGATACACTGAATAACAATTCACTTCTCACTTTACACTGAGGGGGAGAAGGGCTGCAGTTGTCAGCCTGTCAGAAATTAAGTATGTAAATTAATGCTTAAGTATATGAATATGAAAATGATTTACAAGAGGCTTGGAGTGTTGCTGGGCGAAAATCCTGAGGTTTCTCTTTCCCCTTCAAGGTTAACAAGTGCTCAGTGACCTTTACAGACTGCGCGCAGGCATGGGTGTGCCCACGTGTGCACTTGGCCGCCGAGCTTTGGCCGGGAGCTGAAATACTCCCGAAGAGCAAATTCTGGACCCCTTCTGGAACGTCCCTTTCTGCCATCCATGAATGTCAGCCCATACGAGCAATTTCATTAGCATTGCCGCATTTTCCAATATAAGCAGTGAGCGTGGCCTAATAATATGGGCCCTCATCCATCCTTTGCCGAGGATGGGTGCTGTGATCTGTAGAGGGAGGGGCCGTCAACGCGGGTGGGGGGGGGGCGGTCGGACAGCATCCCGGTCGGCAAACCTGAGCACTCCGGGCCCTGTCTGGGGACAGCCGTGGACGTTTCTGGAAAAGCGCGTTTCCCATTGGAGGCCATTGGTGGGGGGAGGGTAGAACAAAATACCTCTTTCACAGCTGACTGAGATCGCGGTGGTTTGCAAGAGTTAATGGAACTTTCGTTAAGTGCTGAGTTAACTCCCAGGATAGCGTTTACACGCAGAGGGAATGGAGTTTGCGTAGACCGGTTTTCTCATATACATTTTTAATGGTAGATCTTTAGTAGACAGCTCATTAATTTCATGGTTCTTTATTGCCAAGAATAATATCCTTTAGGCTTGGGAAAAGTTTCTCCCATTTTTGTTCTAATTTTCAGAGGAACTGTAAAAGCTGTGCTTCATAGGATTTTAAAAGGGGAAACCCCAGCCCAGAGCTCAGCCACAAATACGTCTTAGTTTTCCTGTTGCCCTAAATAGAATTGCATCTGTACTGGCCCTCCATGTTTGAGATTACGCACAAAGTAATCATTTTGCTGCTTGAGAATTGTTCAAGGTAGTGAAATTTATGTTGCCTGACTAGATAGTCTGTTTTTATTGCATATTTTGTTGACCTTTTTTGAGAGTAGACTTCAGTTTAATTGCCAGATTTTAATTTCATTAATGATAATACTGACATCTGCTCCACGTTCCTTGAGCGCCTCCTTTGGGCAGGCTAGTCACTTTATAAAATCTGGAGCGCCTGAGGAATGGCCCAAGGCCACATGGCTAGAAGTGACCAAGCTGGCGCTGCAACCCCACTTGCACTGAGCCCAGACCCAATGCGCCACACCACCATGCAGCACACTTTCGTCCCTCATCTCCGCCTGCAAGGTAGCTGGCATGAAGCCCATTTTACAGATGAGGAAACCAAGGCTTGGGAAGGTTAAGTCATTAAGGGCGTAGCAACTAAGACGCTGATGTGGAATTTGAACCAAGGTCTTTCCATTTCCTCCCTTCACTCCCATCTCCTCCCCTTGTTTCACAGCGGGCACTTTCTCCACCACAACGCTGGATGCCTGCGCCCCTAATATTCATTCAGAGTGATGCCTTCTCAGATCTCATCTTTCTTGATTTTGTTTTTCTGGGGGAAAGCATTTGCCACCGTTCCCCAGCCTTCTTTCGAAAACTCTTACCATGACATTGTATGTTTCTGCTTCTCATCGCACCTCCCCGTCTATCATTGGACGTCTTTCCCTTCCACGCCCCAGCCTGTGGTATCATTTCGGTGTTTTGACCTTGAGCAAACACAGTCATCAGATTTATTTATTCCCAATGTGTGGATTCTCTTAACCAATTATTTCTACCTGTGCCATCTCTCCCAGACTCCCTTCTTGCACCTCTAGCTGTCCTCTGCTTGCACCAGATTAGGATTTAAATCTGGATGTGCAAAGTATTTACCGTGTAACCTTGGAAAAGGCAATGAACATTTCTAAGTCTTACTTTCCTCAGTTGCAAACTGGGAATAATGATAGTGCCTCGTAGAGGTTTTGCAAGTATTAAAAATGAGATAATGGAGGTAGAGGACTGAGCACAGTGTCTGGCACATAATAAGCACTTAGCAAATGGTAGCTGCTGTTTCTGTTATTAGCACTCACTGTTAGGTCACATGTCACAAGCTGTCTTGCATTGTCACTTATTGATTGATTGATTTGAAGTCTAGTTGATTGACAATGTTATGTTAGTTTCAGGCGTACAGCAAAGTAATTCAGTTATGCTATATATATATATGTATACACACGCATACATACCTATATATATTCTTTTTCAGATTCTTAATGTCCATGTCTCGTCTCCCTGAGAGACCATGAGCAACTTGAACTGGAGATATCGGTCTATCAATCTGCCTGCGTAAAACGGCACACCCTTGACTCCTCTTTTGACAGCAAGCATTTACCAGAGTGCGTTTTCATCCTATGAGCCGAGTAGAACAATTTATGCTTATTTCCCAATTCTCCAGTGTTTACGGATTATAATTGACACTACGTAAAGATATCATGTTTACAACACAGATACGTTTCAAATTCTGTGCTAGCAATATTGTCTAATATTTCAAGGAAAGAACCAGTTTCTGTACAGAACTGTTAGTCTCGCCAACATTTTGGATGAGGTTACCAACTTGGTTTGTTCACATGGGGCCAGTTTACAATGCTGGATTTGAACTGCTACGGACAAGGGGAAAGGACCAAAAGGGCTATTCAGCTCATTCATTAGCTGCATTCTGCTGTACGTGAAAGCGAGATCCTTCCCTCTATGCTATCCGTAGTGTTTGCCAAGTGAGAGGATTGCCTTGAGAGTGTCGGGGTGTGGTACTGGGATTCCTAGATTCGTGATGCATTTATGCACAGCTCTGAGGTGCCCTACTGACCGTGGAGGACAGCGTGTGGCCGGCTCGGCTTTCCTGTAGGAGGAAGCACATTAGAGCATGAGAAGGGAAGGTGCGGAGCAGGCTGTGGGAACAGGGCATGGGGGCTGAGCATCACTGTATGTGTGTGGGTACCAGTGGATATAGGAGCTTCTCAGTACAGAATCCATCTTGTGTTGGGTGGCCACATGCCTAAATAATTGTGGTATAGACAGCCCTCGCCTTCTTAACTAGGCCTCTTGGATTCTGCCATGACCTGTTTGTTCATTCTCCAAGCCCTTGTGTGCACTTTTCCCACTCCTTCTTCTCTGCTAATTCATAGCCACCTTCCATATACAACAGAGCCAACAAGTTATTATATGAACTTTGTGACTCCTGGCCTTTATCTGCTGCTAGACTGTCCACCGACCTCTGTAAGTCCAGTATTCAGCACGCTGCCTTGAACCAAGGATGAGCTCTCGTAATGTTTACAGATGGAAGGGAGAGAGTGGGGATGGGAGGGAGGGAGGCTAAAGGGGGACAATTTAGTCAAACCACTGGGGAATCAAACAACTCGTTAATAATCCAACTATGGAGTTTGCACATCTAGTTTTATTCCTGAATAGCATTCCAATTAAAAAAAAATTGGATTTCAAGTGAGAGAATGTCATGGTCACATTAGTATTGAACGAGCCACAGCACGCCCCTGATTTAATTATGTTATGTGAAAAGCTAAGCAGTGATGTAAGAACATACCTCTTTTTGGGCATTTGCTGTTTTTTAATTTAACCTTTGTGGCAGCTGAAGCCATCTTCTCAACAAGGCAACATTAACTGGTGAAGACCCTAATGAACGTTGGCAAAGAACCCCCTTTTTCTTTTAACGGCAGAGAAGAAAAATAGTATGTTAGTCGCACAGATATGTTTCTAATTATAGCTTTTGCATTAAACTGTTTTAATTGTCTTCTTAAATGCAGGATTTGACATCCTGCCAAGAACTTCTCAATGATTTCTCCATTGAGAAGAGGATTTGTAGACATCGACTCCGTTTCTTAAAAACTGTACATTTTAAGGTTCTGAAGAACCTAGGGGCAGGACAGGAATAAAGACGCAGACGTAGAGAATGGACTTGAGGACACGGGGAGGGGGAAGGGTAAGCTGGGACAAAGCGAGAGAGTGGCATGGACATATGTACACTACCAAACGTAAGGTAGATAGCTAGTGGGAAGCAGCTGCATAGCACAGGGAGATCAGCTCGGTGCTTTGTGACCACCTGGATGGGTGGGATAGGGAGGGTGGGAGGGAGGGAGACGCAAGAGGGAAGAGATATGGGAACATATGTATATGTATAGCTGATTCACTTTGTTATACAGCAGAAACTAACACACCATTGTAAAGCAATTATACTCCAATAAAGATGTAAAAAAAAAGCACTGCATTTTCACAACATTTCAAATCCCCTCTTTCCTCTCAGTCACGTTGCTGCTGATGCCCCTCCTTTGCCCCGGGCACCTCACCCCCTGTGCCCAGATGCAAAGGCCAGAATCAGGAGAGCTTGAGCAGCCGTTTGTAAGGCTCACTTCTCCTTTTTCAGTGCTCGGACCTGGGGAGGGGGGGCGGATGTGGTGCCATAGCTGTGTCTGTGGGGGAGGAAATAGGATGAAATGAGATGAAGCCATACCAGGATCACTCAAGCCCACAGTTTTATAGTATGCATAATCTACTTTTTTTTTTCTGGAAGTCATGAAAGATGTTCTTTATTTCTTGTTTTACAAAAATAGCTGCCCCTGGGTGTTGATAATGCTAGTTTATATTCTTCAAGAGAATCCATGAATTGTAACTGCTCTGATTGTTCTGAGGCTATTTTTAAGTTTGTGTGTTTGCTCAGAAAATTATACACTGTGGGGTAAATTGTATGCACAATTATATATCGCTGGAGGAATCTTTTGAGGCAATAGCGCAAATGGAGTTAGGAGGCCACCTCCCAGTCACAGGGCCCAGCTGATTTTGTCACACATGCATCTGGGCTTATATGCTTTGGAAGGTCTTCATTTATCTCATTAAACTTAGTCTGACATATTTTTTCCCTGTGATAGCTTTTCTGATTTCTTTGGTTGGCAAACATCAACATCGTGTCTTTTGAGGGAAGATAGTGCTGTCTCTGTTTTGGTCTCCTGGAGCTCTGATGTTTATTCTGCATTTTACTGAGTGGCAGAAGGGCCTCTCGTCATGGTTGATTATGGCTGGGATAACTTGTGGACTCTGAGAGTCTATCCAATGCCCTGGACTGAAAATTTTTTCCTGGTTCACTGACGCAATGTCGATGTTTTGTTCTAAATTCCCTGGAAGCCGTTCCTACCTGGTCTGCCACTTAGACTTCCAAACATCTCTCCCACTCTTTCTGAAAAAATCATTGGTTCCCAATCTTCCTAGATGTTTCTAGCTGAGATGTACATAGTGCAAACTCAAAAATTTCCCTGTATTTAAGCAAACTCTGTTTTTGCTCATGAAGGAACAATGTGATAGTGGGCCTTTTGTTTCTGATCAAGATCTTCCCATTCATTCAATCAGGGCTCTGATCAAGAGTAGACCAGGAAAGCAGAAAGCACAACTATAAGCTTCCAAAATCACTGAACCTAGTAAAATGATGTTCCAAATCCTGTTAAAAGGGCACCAATGTACAATGCACATTGATTATATGAGACCTCATTATGCTATGTATAATATGCAACACACACGAGCAACCATACTGTTGACTTTTTATCTCTACTAATCTAATAAGCTGACTCTAATAAGCTTTAATTCAACATTTAATTACCAATAATTGTGGTTGGCATCTTTGAATCCTACAGAACTTCGGGGGATTGACTTGGTTTTCCACATCTCTAAAAAGTTTTCTTTTTTTCTGGGAAATGTGAGCCTATATCTGTGTTTTTTTCCTCTTAATAAATTTCCCTGTAGCAAAGACCATCAGGATCATGCCCTTGACCTTAGAATTGCCCTCATATGTGTACCCATTCTTCAGAACTAGCCATCATAATATCAAAAGCCCTGGAGGCCTCAGAAGGAGTTTCATGATAACAGTCTGGGGACCAGAATACTCTTTTAAGTTTTTTTTTTTTTTGATGTGAACCATTTTTTTAAAGTCTTTGTTGAATTCGCTACAATAGTGCTTCCGTTTTGTGTTGTGTTTTTTTGGCCTCGAAGCATGTGGGATCTTAGCTCCCGGACCAGGGATCGAACCCACATCCCTTGCATTGGAAGGCGAAGCCTTAACCACTGGATCTCCAGGGAAGTCCCCGGACCAGAATACTCTTGGTCTTCTTATTTTCTGAGTTTTGAACCTTTCTTCCCCCTCAAAAAAACTCCCTAAAAAAATTCAGATTTATCTCTGAAGTGACCAGAAATCACAAAATGTCAATGCTTGTGGTGATGGAAAAAGGTAAGAAAACGAGGAAGACGATTTACTTGTTTGCCTTGAGGATCCCAGGGCTGTTTATGGGCTCTCCTTGTATGGATCCAAACATCTGCCCTTTCTTGATGCCAACTAATGGAATGAATCAACTTTGACCCTTCTTTCTGCTCTGCCCCTCCCCCCCATTTCCTTTCCCAGCACCAGCAGGATTGAGCCCTGTTAGAGAATCCATTCAGCCTTAGTGTATTGATTACACATTGTTGAAGGAACAATTAGCCATTGTTGAAGCGGGTGTGTAAAGTGCTGAAAAGTGGTAACTTCTCATGAGTAGAGGCACTTTTCTTTCCGATGAGAGACTGTTCAATTTCAATGTACCATTAAGGAATACAAGAGGAATAATATGTAACCCCTGCCCCCCACCCCAGAAGCTCATGATCTATTAGGAGGGCTAAGAGAAATATGCAAAGAATTACAATGAAATAAATAACAGGGCTGTTCCCATAGCATCCTTACGGGCTGTGGCTAAATCTGATGAACACGTGGACATGCTGATGGGGTTCACGCTCGGTAGATGGGGTTTTTCACGTTCCTTGTAGTGATGATTACATTTTTGCAATTGTCAGAACAAGTTGAGGAGTTACGGGAATAGATTAATACTTGAAACTTCCCGATCGCTTTCCATCTTGGCATCAGGTTCTCGTTTTACCTGCACTCACACCAGAAACGCCCATGTTCAATCAATTCTTTCCATGTTATATATTTACCCCTGTCTTGATCATGACTGAAACTGCTTTTGTCACTTGTGTTTTCAAATCGCTGTGATGCTGAGGCAGCTCAAGGCTTTGTCTGTGCTTAATTATGATATTTAGTTACAGAAAAACGTTTTCATTTTTCCCAATCTACCTTAATCAGAGCCTCGGGTCTGACCTCCTAGCTCTGGATCACAGTGTATTTGTTCCTCAACAAAATAGCAGAGGGGCTCCTGTTCAAGTTACACTAAATCACAAACTGATGGTGGGGGGCGATAGGTTCTGCAGTTAGCTGAAATCTCCTGTTGCTTGATTTTTGCCTCTCTGGGCCAAATTTCTCGACAGAAAACAAAAAAGACAGAGGAGGTCATTGCACATGCACAGATAGTCTGAAATGAGGTCACAGCACCGCGCTGACAGCATCTTATTCGTTAGGTAAAGGAAGTATTTAGAATTTTCTAACAACAAAATCCAAATACCTAAACATTGTCAAAACTATCATATAGTAAAATATCCATGTATATACTCATGTGTATATGTGCATATAAAATGTATATCATATATTATTAATTATATAATATAAAATATTAATTAACCATACATTACAGTATATTACACGATTAATGTTTTATATATAATTAATAATATATGATATATAATAATATATCATATACACAGAGATTGTGTATGTATTATATGATAATATATAATATTATACACACAGATTGTGTGTGTGTGTGTGTGTGTGTGTGTGTGTGTGTGTGTGTGTGTGTGTATCCATCTCTCTGCTTCTGTCTACCAAGCCATCTTATGTGATGTTTCCTAAATTTTGCTTGGAACTCCCGAATACCTTCCCAGAAACAAACATGCCATTGGTCATCTGAGCCCTTTGCCCCTTCAAGGAAAATGAGTGAAGCAGAACAGCTGAAGTTGAAACATCGGCTAGTTTTAATGTTTATGATTAGTCATTATTTACAAGTCTGATGGACTGGGCTTGACCAACAAAATATTTAAAGAGAGTGGGCCTGTGTCAGTGAGGAGCAGTGTAGGATCAGGGGTTAGCATATAATAGGCTTTAGAGTATAACAGCCTGCACTGGCATCCAGGAGCTGCCTCATTACTAGTGCGGGCAAGATATTTAACTGCCCTGAGTCTCATTTGCATTATGTGTAAAATGGGGACACTAACAGTGCCTACCTTAGACAGTCAGTAAGGATCACGCGGAATATTCCATGTAAAGTACTTAGCATAAAAGGTTAGCTATGTTTTATATGGGCTAACATTTAAACAGAGCTGCCTTGGCCGAAGAACAGAGGTGGCTAAGGTTGGCAGAAGGCAAGAACAGTTAACAGGTTAATACAGTAAATGTCTCCCCTCATTGTGCCGTGTACCTTGAACTGGGATGATCTTACATGAAGCAGTTAACTGTGCCTTCCTCTTGGCTGGTGAAGTATGAGCCTTCTGAATTTGATGCCTTTGGGATGTGAACATTTCATGTGATAGTGGTTACTTGTGTCCCTTATAGTTAATAAACAGTCAACTTATTTATTTGAAATAAAAAAGACAAATCAAAAATTGACTTATTTCCTTATGTTATCTTTTTTATCTTTTATTTTTTTATTGGAGTATAGTTGCTCTACAATGTTGTGTTACTTTCTGCTATACAGCAGAGTGAATCAGCCACACGTATACATACATTCCCTCTTCCTTGGATTTCCTTACCTATTAGTGAATCTGAGTATTTACTCACCATGTCTGAATAGTATTGAAACCTGCCTGGGCACGATGACCAAAAGCATAATTTTGAATTTTAAAAATAAAATCCATGAAGCAAGTATTTTGCAATGAAAGCTTCCCCACTCTCTGGCTGATTAGATCTAGATAGTTGAGAATGAATATTTTGAGGGCTCACGTGACAGCTTTGCACAATGTCTGTTCTTGGAAGTTATAGTTTTGGAAAGCAAGTAGCATATATGAAACTGAGACGCGTAAATGTAAGAAATGAACTCTTGATGTCTCGTCATTACTTTTGACCCAGTGACCCTGGTCGCGGTGAATGTTCAGAAATGTCGGGGAGCCATCACATGACAAGAGTACGTAGTGTCCAACGAAAGGGTCAGAAGACCGGAATTCTTGTCCTCCAAAGGGGAACATAATATGAGGGGGTCAAACTGTAGAAGTCTGTCCCATCCAATTCCATTCTGATGTGCGTAGGGAATTTTATTCTATAGCAATCTTGCCTCAGAATATAACTTTCTGGCTGTGGCCAGTACTGTATGTGATTTCCTTTTTTTAAAATTTTAAACCATTTTATTGCGGTATTATTGGCATATTAAAAGCTGTACATATTTAATGTATACAACTTGATGAGTTTAGGGATAAGTCTACACCCATGGAACCATCACAACAATCTGTGCCATAAACATATCCATCACTTCCCAGTCTCCTCCTGCCCCCTCTAAAAACAATTTTTGCATCCTGTTTAAATTTTAAACAAATACCTACGTTTCATATAATTCATATAATATAGTTCATTGGTGTGAACCCTATTCAATTTCATTTGGTATAGAGCAGACACCTACAACTACAGGCACCTGGTTTTGTAAATAAAGATGCATCAGCACACAGCCCTGCCCATTCATTTATTTATTGTCTGTGTTTGCTTTTGTTCTGCAAGGGTAGTGTTAAGTAGTTGTGACAGAGACCATAGGGCCTGAAAAGCTGAAAGTATATACTATTTGGTCGTTTACAGGAGTGGTTTGCTGATTTGTATATATGTGTGTGTGCGTGTGTGTGTGTGTGT
>NW_021703779.1:123319819-123395235 GCF_005190385.1 Monodon monoceros
CACACACATATATACATGTTTATGTGTATATGCATGTATACATATACGTGTATATATAATATGCATGTAATATATACATATATGCATATATAAATATTTAAAATTCAGAGCACCATACATACAATATTAATTAGAAAACAGTATAGATTACTATGCCATGCTTCTAACATGGTATTTGGCTCCTATTAGGTGCCCCCAAATGAGAGTTATTAGTAGATTCTAAGACATAGAGATACTTCTCAAATATCTGACAGCAGATTTTGTGGTTTTGCTTGTTTGTTTTTTGGCAGACATTTCCAATGACTTGGTTTAATAAAAGTGATAGAAGTTGACCGTGGAAAATTGGAAAACTGCAGAAAAATGCAAAGAATAGAATAGAAGTTACCCATAATCTTACCAACCAGCAATGACCACTGTAGATATCTCAGTGAGATGGCTTTCTCCATCTGGTTATTTGTCTCCCCCAAACAGAATTGTACTGTGTATACAGTTTTCTGTCATGCTTTTTTGAGCATTCTCGCATATCATTAATTTTTAAAACTTTATTTTAAGGCTTCATTATATAATATTGTGGAACATGATTACATCATATTTGATTTAACCACCCCCTTTGTTGAACATTTAAAACTGTTTCCATTATTCAGCACTGTAAATAGAAAACTTCAGTAAACAGCATGATGCACGTCTGGCTTTTTTTCCCTTAGGATCAAATTCCAGAAGTGGAATTATTGGATCGGGGGGTATGAACATTTTTAAAGCTGTTGATACTTGTCAAACATCCTCCAGTGGGATGAGAAAATGCCAGTATCCCCTACTCCTCCTTTTTTAAAAAAAATTTTATTGAAGTACAGTTGATTGACAGTGTTGTGTTGATTTTTGCGGTACAGCAAAGTGATGCAGTTTTATATGTATATTATATATATATATATATTCTTTTTCGTATTCTTTTCCATTGTGGTTTATCCCAGGATATTGAATATAGTTCCCTGTGCTACACAGTAGGACCTTGTTGTTTATCCATCCTATACGTACTAGTTTGCATCTGCTAATCCCAAACTCCCAATCCATCCCTCCCCCACCCCTCTCCCCCTTGGCAACCACAAGTCTGTTCTCTATGTCTGTGAGAGTCTCTTTCTGTTTCATAAAAGTTCACTTGTGTCATATTTTAGATTCCACATAAAAGTGAGATCCTATGGTATTTGTCTTTCTCTTTCTGACTTACTTCACTCAGTATGATAATCTCTAGGTCCATGCATGTTGCTGCAAATGGCATTAGTTCATTCTTTTTTGTGGCTGAGTAGTATTCCATTGTATATATGTACCACATCTTCTTTCTCCATTCCTCTGCTGATGGACATTTAGGTTGTTTCCATGTCTTGGCTATTGTAAATAGAGCTGCAGTGAACATTGTGGTCCATGACTCTTTTTGAATTATGGTTTTCTCAGGGTATGTGCCCAGTAGTGGGACTGCTGGGTCATATGGTAGTTCTATTTGTAGTTTTTTAAGGACCTCCATACTGTTCTCCACGGTGGCTGCACCAATTTACATTCCCACCAACAGTATAAGAGGGTTCCCTTTTCTCCACACCCCCTCCAGCATTTGTTATTTGTAGACTTTTAGCATCACTTGGAAAGTTTCGTTATTTTGAAAGTTTAAGCATATCAAAAGTTTCTAAATGTTTATTCCAAAATATTTTCCCTTACCTCTCTGTTAGCTATTACTGATGCATTTGTAGATGATCCAACGTCTAAGGCTGAGTCTTTGCCACTCAGGAAGCTTTGTGGAAGAGGTGTCTCTCAAAAATAGGAACACACTATCACTTTTTATTTTTACCACCTGAGCCCAGGCCCAGGCAGTGATTCAGCCCCTGCTGCCAGGGAAGGTGGGTATGTCCTAGGTAGGAAGACCAGCAGTCCCGCATTTTCAATGCTAACCTACGCAGTCCTGGACAAACGAGGACAGTCGTTTGCTTTGTTTTGCTCGGTGTCACCGGGTCACTGGTCTTAAATCCTGGAAATGTCAGAGAGCGGGTTTCTCATGTGAGGGAGACCTTTCAGAAAGCTACATTTCTATGCAAGAGTCTTTCCTTTGGTTCACATGGTCCTTGAAGATATTTACAAAATTATAAACCATTCTCCTTTGGGAGCTTTGAAAAATTTTCGTCCTGGACTTTATTATTTGCATGACTTTATGGGTTCTGGGGCCTATTATATCTCTTTTGAACTATGACCTAAAGCCAATTTTAAACCCAAACCAGAAAGAATGAACAATTTCGCTCCTCAAGAAATATGTGGACGGAGTTCAAGGATTGTTACTGAGATAAGGAGGAACGAACGCAGCGTGACAATGAGGGCGCAATGTATTCAGAGAAGCAAAGTGGTTCTGAAAGTGACATTTTCTGACATTGTTCTCAACTGACATTATTATAATCACAGAATGCAGTGCGTGCAGTGTTGATTCCAAATCACAGTAGGGGAAATTGAGGGTGGAGACATTTTTCATTATACTTTGAGGCTGGAAGGAGCATTATGTTATCCTAGGGATAGTTTTGTTAATGGAAATGCCTCCTATCCTCCGTATATCCATCATAACCAGATTCAAATCGCTTCAGGGACATTGATCCTGTGTTTCACTTCACTTCCCCTACGTCCTGTGATTATGAGAAACCCAAGCCACACTCCATCTGGGATGAGAAATCATTGTCCCACCAAGTGAATCCAGTAATTTCATCAATTCTCCGGCGCCTCGTGAAGGAAGCCGTGAAACAGCTGACTAATGAAAGTTGCAGAGCTCCCCCATATCGATGAAAGAGGGTTTCTTGATGCCTTTTGCTTTGAGCCACAGGTAGAGAGCCTAGAGAGTGAAAAATTCACCCGAAAGAGCTTATTCGTTTTTCTAACAAACTGATCTGCCCAAAAACCAATTTTACCCTTTTCTTAATAATAAATAGCATTTTTAAGTTAAACACAAAACACGGAAACTAGACCATTTGTGATTTTCTTCGTTCCAATGTGCCATAGTTGGAATTTTCATCCGATTGGAGAAGTAAGTCACTCCCAAGCTGAGACCTAATATGCCAGGTTTAATAAGCGAAGCAGGACCTCCCCAAACCAGGGTTTTGAATGAAAACAGTGACACACCTCTTGAAGACTGTGAAGCGGCGTTGAATAGAGCTGCTTGAAAAGCCAAAGTGGAGTTTTGATGGGCCTCCTTTCAAAGGATTCTAACTCCTGTCTCTACTACCTGATTACAGAAAGCAGCATAAGGAGCGAATCAGAGATGCTACCTTTCTTCCTTCTTTTCTGACAGAGTTCACGCACATTTCCCCCAGCATTCAACAGTGTCTCTCAGTGTCTCCTCAGGAAGAAAGATGGCCTTCAGTCATTGTCACATGTCTTCGGGGAGAGAGGCTTTAAGTGCCAACTGCATACTCACAACTGGATGGACTCAGTGAATTACCGCACAGTGGAAGGGCTGGCTGTTAGTATTGTCGAGAAGAAGCAAAATCACTGAAAAGAAATTGGAAATTTTCTGTGTGTCAAAGAGTGAAGTACTCTGATGTGTAGGGTGCACACTGAGAGTTCACATCCTTCATCGACTTGAACACTTAAAGCATTTTCAAAGTGCCTTAAGCAAGGCATTGTCGGCGAGTTTGTCAATACAGTGAATAGCATATATGCAGCTCTTATGCTAACACATATATATGGAATCTAAAAAAAAATGTCACGAAGAACCTAGGGCAGGACGGGAATAAAGACACAGACCTACTAGAGCATGGACTTGAGGATATGGGGAGGGGGAAGGGTGAGCTGGGACAAAGCGACAGAGAGGCATGGACATATATACACTACCAAACGTAAGGTAGATAGCTAGTGGGAAGCAGCCGCATAGCACAGGGAGATCAGCTCGGTGCTTTGTGACCCCCTGGAGGGGTGGGAGGGAGGGAGACGCAAGAGGGAAGAGATATGGGAACATATGTATATGTATAACTGATTCACTTTGTTATACAGCAGAAACTAACACACCATTGTAAAGCAATTATACTCCAATAAAGATGTTAAAAAAAAGTTTGAAATCATTTCTTCCAAATATAAATATTCAAGATTTTTCAACATGGCTATATTAAGCTGACACTCAGTGCCAAGCCCACAGTTATGGAACCTAAGCACCTCTATTTGCCAATAGAGGATTTCAGTGTAACTCTTCTGCTTCCGGCTCTTTCCATGTTACTCCATCCATCCGTGCAGCCTTAGAAGGAAAATGTAAAGCATAGTCTTACATTTGAATAACATTGTTTCTATGTGTTCTGGCCTCAGTTCCATAATCTGAAGATAGCTTTATAGCTCCCTAACACTTCATGGATTTGCCATTGGCACCGAAAGCTCAGGCCGGATTCGGCTTCATGGTGACAATCAAGAGTGATGTTATGGAAAAAAGCGCGAGTGGTATCTGCTGTGTTCCCTCTTGTATCCTCAGGATCAAGCCCATCTCAGGTGACAATAAGAAATTTGAAAAATGTTTTATTGCTCTAGTACTTTCAAATAAATTAGCTTTGATTATATTTTTTAAGTCACAGAAATAAATAAATTTTTAGTAAGAAAAAAGCTCCAACTACAGTTGAAATATTTAGCTATTTGGAAACTTTTAGAGATTGTAGTATTTTTTAAATTATTTTAAACTATTTTTTGGCATTTTGCAGTTTGAGGAAACAGTCATTGTACTTATAGCTTTGTCTGGTGTGTCTATATTGGGTGGGAGTGGGGACGCAGAGTTATAAAGAAAGTGAATGATTGTGACGGCACCACTCAACTGTCTGTCAAAATCAAGTCCCAAAGCCTCTTCCATTATTTCCTCAATTGAAAGCATTCGCTAGCCAATCTCCTGCTATTTCCTGTTCCGTTCAAGCTCTGATGTTAGGTCAACTCCCTATGATTCACTAGGTCTTTAGACTCATTCATTGATTTATTCCACACATGTTTATGGAGCCCTGATTCTATGGCAGGCTCTGTGCTAGGTGCCAGGGATGTTGCAGTGAACACAGCAGACACTGTCACTGTCCTCATGGACTGGGAACAAAGCCTGTGTCTTCCATTGTGTTTGCCCCAATGCCCAGCATAGTGTCTACTGCACAGGAGGACTTAGTGATGTTTGGTGAATAGATGACAAATCACTGAATGAATCGGTATATGACTGAGAAAGTGAGTGATACAGTTCTCAGCAAGTTTAGACTTCGTTAGCTCCCGGCACCTTTGTCTCCAATTATGAACCTCACTGTGCCGCTTATGGTATCACGGTGCTACTTAGGCATGAGCCGTAGTGTCATTCAGCATCTCATCACGAAGAGTCAGAAGAGCAAGTTTCCTCTGATCTCCATGCGAGGAAAAGGGCTCTTCCTTAGCATCTAATTGCTTGGTTCTCATGTCAGGCACCTTCTGAATCTCCCAGCCTCTTGGGAGCCCCTCTTTGCTCTGGCTTCCAGGAAACAGCTCCTCCTTTTTGACCCCCCTGGAGTAAGTATCCCGGCTTTCGTAGAAAACATTTGGGCTACTTAATCTTGACCCGATCCCACTGTCTTTATTC
The DNA here is from genome assembly GCF_005190385.1 of Monodon monoceros. NCBI lineage: Eukaryota > Metazoa > Chordata > Mammalia > Artiodactyla > Monodontidae > Monodon > Monodon monoceros. The sequence goes on from NW_021703779.1 coordinate 123,325,401, forward strand.
CTTCCATTTTTTTTTATATCATTGTATTATATTTATCTCCATAAGCAGCCTCACATTTTGTGACAGAACAGGATTGAACTTGTAGAATATAACATAAAAGTGCGGGCGGCATGAAGCCACTGACCTTCACCGGCCAAGCTGGTGAAGCTTTTTCTGCATAACTTACTTCTTGAACTCTGGCTGTGCTTTGCTGAATTACTTTCTATCTTCAAACAAATGTACCACGGCCATTCTCAAAACAACAGATATTGATTTTCAAAAATCTTTTTGAGTATTGAGAATCTCAAAGCATTTTATAGGCTCAAGGCATCTAGATTTGCCCATATTCTCCTGGTAAAAACTTTTCTGGTGCTTGGTAGTGAGTGTGCTAGACAGTCAAAAAATGTTTGCTGAATTGAATTATACTGCATACCTTACCTCCTGGGCTTTTCTAGGGGAGTAAAAACCAAAACCTGAAATCCTGATCTCCGAGATAAGTGTAGAACATGTTTGTGGAGGGTTAAACTTCAAGTTTGGCGCTGGATCCTAGAACCAGTATTTCTTTTATGATGCCACACCCCAAACATTTTCTACTTAGAACAAATGAGAAGACCTTAGGACAGGTCTAATTTGCTATTTTCTACTTCTTTTCACCTGATTGTGTTTATGAGAGAGCAAGGTAGGAAATTAGTAAGAGGAATTGAGGACGAATTGAGGGATATCAGGTTCTGGACCTCCGGATACATAGCTTTGATACCCAAGTGATTAAATTTTTATTTTTACCACCCCCCTCTCTAGTGGAGCCGGTTGGAAGCGTGGCATGTAAGGTATCACCCAATAAAGGAATTTGCTCAGGGAATAAACTAACAACCATAAGGTTTTCCTGGGAGCAGAGGGAGTAATTAGAGCAATAACTTTTAGAGACTTCATTTCAGAAAAGTTCATGCTTTAATAGTCAAATAATTATTACATTAATCTGTAGATTAGTTAGCTGAAATATTAAATCCTTTGGCACAATCTTAATGAAAATTGTCATAACGGTGCCAAAAAGAAATCTTATGGTCGCCTTTTAAATACCAAAGAAATTCCCCATTGTTGTGATAAAATACAGATGTGGCTTAGAAAAAAAGTTGCATAGTGAGCAGAAATAGAATATATAATTAGAACAAAGAGGACTTAAATCAAATTAATCTTCATCTGACAGGAAGAGTTACATTTACATCATTGACTGCAAAGTCATAGCCAAAATTGAAATTAGAAACAGATAATTATGATAAGAGAAGACACTTATGCTGACTTTTCTCATGCATAATTGGAAAGCATACAAAATGCAATGCTTGTTCTAATTAGAATTACCATTAAAGGATGCCAGTTTGGATGAATTCTGGGTTTTGCCATAAAATAAGTTGTTGAAATAATTGAACTCTGGACATGCAAATTTATTCGCCTGTTTGTTCAAGATCAGAGCAGGAAGTGAGTTCAGGAATACAACCTTAATAGTAGCAGTGATAAGAATTAACGTTCATTTTTTTCTGTCAATGGCATATTATAATTGTGCTGGCTTTGTTTTGTTTCTTTTTTTTTGAGACTCTGCTTTTATTGTTAAAATCTGCCTTTCATCTCCTTTTGCAAAGTCTCTTTTTGTATGTGTACCTACATACACCATGCCTTATAAAAACAGAGGATCCAGTCATTCACCTGGCATGTACAAAAAGTGTTTGTGACAGTTTCAGAAATGCAGATGTCAAAAGACCTTGTGATACAGTCCCGTTATTTCATCTTGAAGTTCAAATTTGCTATTTCTGAATGATTTTACTCAAAGGGAAAATTTGTTTCCCATTGACAGATCCTTTTGAAATATTTGTTCCTGAATTCCTCGCTAGAATCAATCTCTTTGAGTGACATTTCCAGTGATCCTGGCAGTTGGGAGAAGCAGGGTGAGGTGTTGGCCCTCTAGAGTTCTGGGGCTTCTAATGGGGCCCCAGGGGTCGTTACTCTATGGTATTGCTTTACTACTCAGTATTCTTTGCTTTTCTTGATCTCTTGTCCTGTCTCTTATTTTCTTTTTTCTTCTTACCTTTTCCTTCTTCCAAGATGAAGCTGCTGGTTTGTTCAGTAGCAGCTGTGGGCTTAGCTGCCTAGCTGAATCTCCAGGGCCCTTTGGGGGTAATTTCATTCTTTTCCATTAGATTCACTCTATCATATCATGATACACATTACTGTGGATTGTGAAACTCCTGATTCTATCTTTGTTGGAAATGTATCAGTTCCTGGCAAGAGAGGTGGACCCGGACACAGCAAAGGAAATTTTTTTCAAAGCCCCTTACTTCCTGATGGTGGTAAAGAGTTTTATCTCTGCCTAAACAAAGTGTACCTTAGTTGCTTTCCGAAAGTAGATGGATCGGGCTTTACAGAACCCCTTTTTGCATAGCATACAGGATTTCTGTTTAGGGTAACATTGAATGCCTTACTATCTAGGGCCCTTTACAGCATTGCAGAGGATTGCTATATGAGGTTGTAGATTTCCTTCCTAAGAAGCAAGGAGGATTCTGATCTGTCAAGGGTTACTTATTGAGGGTGATGCTGCCTGAGGTTTCTCTAATTCTATGATCCTGATCGTTGTCAGCTCTCTTCTTGGCTTAGTGTTCTCCCAGAATTTTCCAGTGCTTAGAAATGCCAGAAGAAGTACTGAAGGGTGGCTTCCCCCTTGATTATGGGTAGCATTATCTTTCCTTGGCCATCACATTTTTGTTTGGGTTGCGTTTTTGTTTATTTGGTTGGTTTTGGCCAAAGGGCCAAGAGCAGAAGAGAAAGTAACTAGTTCTGATTTTAAGGACCACAACAATAGAAACCCAAAATGCCAACCGAAAATAACTTCTCAGATGACCGTTACACAGGTGATACAGTTTTTGCCAACATGAATTATAGAAGTGATTCCTTATTGTACACGGTGTTTAAAAAAGGCAATTGGAAGGGAGAGAGGATTTTCAAGGCCAAAATAAAAAATGACGATTTATCATAAGGTCCAAGTTGTATTATTAACATAGTTAGATGATGTAGGTTAAATGATCACAGTCAGTTAAGAGGTAGTTGTAAAAACTAAGCATTAATAACTTAAGTAAAAGGACTTTATCTGAGAAAACAACATCATGGAAGAAAGCATGACTGTGATGTAACAAATGGCATCAATGTGACCATCCCAGAAAGATTTCTACTGTGAAGAAACAAACAAACAACAAAACACCTCCAATGCTGGACTCAGAGGAGAGTTTTCAATTGAGAGATTTAGACATACAGGCCGATTGATGGCAAGGCTCACCAACAAAGGCCTCCAGCATCCTAAAGCCCTGCCTGTCTTAAGGGAGAAAGGCATTCCAAAGCCTGTGATTTCCTAATATCCTTGCAACTACATGCTGAACAAACGAGTTTGCTAAGAACTTAAAAAGGCTGACAAACAAATTACAACCATCTTGATAGAGGGTGATGATTGGCATTACCGACTCAGTTGCTTATTCTTAATGAAATAAGACAGCTTTATTTTCACGACTTGGCTTGTAATATTGGTGAAGGATATTGAATGCTTTTTTAATGAGCAATACTGCGCAGCTAGATAGCCTTTTACATTTGCAGACATCATCGAAGGCAATTGTATTTCATTTTCTTTCTAAGGCTTCTGTGAAGTAGGCCATGATAACCATGCCCATTGTATAGAAAGAATGATTGTAAAGTGTGGCTCCGATATAAAGAGACTTGACAGTGTAATCTGAATGCTTATCTCCTAACGGCCAGGGTCCCTGTGAGGCTGGCTATAAATGTACTGGCTGGTGCCTAACTCAGGCCACACGCCTCCTTTGGCTTGTTCCTTCTTGCTTGGAGCATGGGGCTTGGGCTGGCCCCAATTTCCCTGCCTGGTGAACTCTTATTCACCCCACAAGAGCCTTCTCCTGGTCTCCCTCCTGCAGTTTGCTCTGCTTCCTTCCCTGCCCCACCCCCACACGTTCCTCCCAGCCTTCCCTGGCCCTGCCTCCCTCTATTCCTATGAAGGTTATAGCATCCATCACGCAGACTACAGCGATCTCGTCACCTAGGCTGCCCAGATTAAACTTGTGAACCCTTGCGGCCCCTGCATCTGGGACGTGTGTTCCAGGTACCTGCAACTGTCACTCCTCCTCAAGACTCAGAGCTGAGATTAAGAGGCCTTCATTAAATGCAGTTCACACCTCCAGAACCGCACTCCCAGGTCCTCAGTGGTGCAAGCCTGCTGTTCCCACCCTGCTGCCCTGACAATGTTATAGTGTCTTGCTTGGGGTTAGGGGGTTCTCCTTTCAAATGGAACAAAAACGTGTATGTGCTCGCGTGCGCGCGCGCACGCACACACAATTTCTAAGTCACTGTGGTCTGTAGGACCTTTCATTGTCAGAAGACTAATGGCTTAGGCTACAGATAAGGCTTTCCCATAGACATCACATGGAGAATAAATACAAAAGAAAAGTTGCTGAATCAGGCAGAGATTGGGAGAAAACAAAAGCACAGCATTCTGGGTACGCTGACCAAAATGTGTTTTGTTTTTTTTTTTGCCTTGGCAGAAAATCATGAGGATGTGTTCTTGTTTTTGTTTTTACATCTTTATTGGAGTATAATTGCTTTACAATGGTGTGTTAGTTTCTGCTTTATAACAAAGTGAATCAGTTATACATATACATATCTTCCCATATCTCTTCGCTCTTGCGTCTCCCTCCCTCCCACCCTCGCTATCCCACCCCTCTAGGTGGTCACAAAGCACCCAGCTGATCTCCCTGTGCTGTGCGGCTGCTTCCCACTAGCTATCTATTTTACGTTTGGTAGTGTATATATGTCCATGCCTCTCTCTCGCTTTGTCACAGCTTACCCTTCCCCCTCCCCATATCCTCAAGTCCATGCTCTAGTAGGTCTGTGTCTTTATTCCCGTCTTACCCCAGGTTCTTCATGACATTTTTCCCCCTTAGATTCCATATATGTGTGTTAGCATACGGTATCTGTCTTTCTCTTTCTGACTGGCTTCGCTCTGTATGACAGACTCTAGGTCGATCCACCTCACTACAGATAACTCGATTTCGTTTCTTTTTATGGCTGAGTAATATTCCATTGTATATATGTGCCACATCTTCTTTATCCATTCATCCGATGATGGACACTTAGGTTGTTTCCGTCTCCTGGCTGTTGTAAGTAGAGCTGCAATGAACATTGTGGTACATGACTCTTTTTGAATTATGGTTTTCTCAGGGTATATGCCCAGTAGTGGGATTGCTGGGTCATATGGTAGTTCTATTTGTAGTTCTTTAAGGAACCTCCGTACTGTTCTCCATAGTGGCTGTAACAATTCACATTCCCACCAGCAGTGCAAGAGTGTTCCCTTTTCTCCACACCCTCTCCAGCATTTATTGTTTCTAGATTTTTTGATGATGGCCATTCTGACCGGTGTGAGATGATATCTCATTGTAGTTTTGATTTGCATTTCTCTAATGATTAATGATGTTGAGCATTCTTTCATGTGTTTGTTGGTCATTTGTGTATCTTCTTTGGAGAAATGTCTATTTAGGTCTACTGCCCATTTTTGGATTGGGTTGTTTGTTTTTTGTTATTGAGCTGCATGAGCTGCTTATAAATTTTGGAGATTAATACTTTGTCAGTTGCTTCATTTGAAAACATTTTCTCCCATTCTGAGGGTTGCCTTTTGGTCTTGCTTATGGTTTCCTTTGCTGTTCCAAAGCTTTGAAGTTTCATTAGGTCCCATTAGTTTATTTTTGTTTTTATTTCCATTTCTCTAGGGGGTGGGTCAAGAAGGATCTTGCTGTGATTTATGTCATAGAGTGCTCTGCCTATGTTTTCCTCTAAGAGTTTGATAGTTTCTGGCCTTACATTTAGGTCTTTAATCCATTTTGAGCTTATTTTTGTGTATGGTGTTAGGGACTGCTCTAAACTCATTCTTCTACATGTACCTGTCCAGTTTTCCCAGCACCACTTATTGAGGAAGCTGTCCTTTCTCCACTCTACATTCCTGCCTCCTTTATCAAAGATAAGGTGACCATATGTGCGTGGGTTTATCTCTGGGCTTTCTATCCTGTTCCATTGATCTATATTTCTGTTTTTGTGCCAGTACCATACTGTATCGATCACTGTAGCTTTGTAGTATAGTCTGAAGTCACGGAGCCTGATTCCTCCAGCTCCTTTTTTCGTTCTCAAGATTGCTTTGGCTATTCGGGGTCTTTTGTGGTTCCATATAAATTGTGAAATTTTTTGTTCTCATTCTGTGAAAAATGCCATTGGTAGTTTGATAGGGATTGCATCCAATCTGTAGATTGCTTTGGGTAGTAGAGTCATTTTCACAATGTTGATTCTTCCAATCCAAGAACGTGGTATATCTCTCCATCTGTTTGTATCATGTTTAATTTCTTTCATCAGTGTCTTATAATTTTCTGCATACAGGTCTTTTGTCTCCTTAGGTAGGTTTATTCCTAGATATTTTATTCTTTTTGTTGCAGTGGTAAATGGGAGTGTTTTATTGATTTCACTTTCAGATTTTTCATCATTAGTGTATAGGAATGCCAGAGATTTCTGTGCATTAATTTTGTATCCTGCTACTTTACCAAATTCATTGATTAGCTCTAGTAGTTTTCTGGTAGCATCTTTAGGATTCTCTATGTATAGTATCATGTCATCTGCAAACAGTGACAGCTTTACTTCTTCTTTTCCAATTTGGATTCCTTTTATTTCCTTTGCTTCTCTGATTGCTGTGGCTAAAACTTCCCAAACTATGTTGAATAATAGTGGTGAGAGTGGGCAACCTTGTATCTTTCCTGATCTTAGTGGAAATGCTTTCAGTTTTTCACCATTGAGGACAATGTTGGCTGTGGGTTTGTCATATATGGCCCTTATTATGTTGAGGAATGTTCCCTCTATGCCTACTTTCTGCAGGGTTTTTACCACAAATGGGTGTTGAATTTTGTCAAAAGCTTTCTCTGCATCTATTGAGATGATCATATGGTTTTTCTCCTTCAGTTTGTTAATATGGTGTATCATGTTGATTGATTTGCGCATATTGAAGAATCCTTGCATTCCTGGAGTAAACCCCACTTGATTGATCACGGTGTATGACCCTTTTAATGTGCTGTGGGATTCTGTTTGCTAGTATTTTGTTGAGGATTTTTGCATCTCTGTTCATCAGTGATATTGGCCTGAAGTTTTCTTTCTTTGTGACATCCTTGTCTGGTTTTGGTATCAGGGTGATGGTGGCCTCGTGGAATGAGCTTGGGAGTGTTCCTCCCTCTGCTATATTTTGGAAGACTTTGAGAAGGATAGGTGTTAGCTCTTCTCTAAATGTTTGATAGAATTTGCCTGGGAAGCCATCTGGTCCTGGGCTTTTGTTTGTTGGAAGATTTTTAATCACAGTTTCAATTTCAGTGCTTGTTCATATTTTCTATTTCTTCCTGATTCAGTCTTGGCAGGTTGTGCATTTCTAAGAATTTGTCCATTTCTTCCAGGTTTTCCATTTTATTGGCATAGAGTTGCTTGTAGTAATCTCTCATGATCTTTTGTATTTCTGCAGTGTCAGTTGTTACTTCTCCTTTTTCATTTCTAATTTTATTGATTTGAGTCTTCTCCCTTCTTTTCTTGATGAGTCTGGCTATTGGTTTATCAATTTTGTTTATCTTCTCAAAGAACCAGCTTTTCGTTTCATTGATCTTTGCTATTGTTTCCTTCATTTCTTTTTCACTTATTTCTGATCTGATCTTTATGATTTCTTTCCTTCTGCTAACTTTGGGGTCTTTTTGTTCTTCTTTCTCTAATTGTTTTAGGTGTAAGCTTAGGTTGTTTATTCGAGATGTTTCCTGTTTCTTAAGGTAGCGTTGTAATGCTATAAACTTCCCTCTTAGAACTTCTTTTGCTGCATCCCATAGTTTTTGGGTCGTCGTGTCTCCATTATCATTTGTTTCTAGGTATTTTTTGATTTCCTCTTTGATTTCTTCAGTGATCACTTCGTTATTAAGGAGTGTATTGTGTAGCCTCCATGTGTTTGTATTTTTTACAGATCTTTTCCTGTAATTGATATCTAGTCTCATAGCGTTGTGGTCGGAAAAGATACTTGATACAATTTCAATTTTCTTAAATTTACCAAGGATTGATTTGTGACCCAAGATATGATCTATCCTGGAGAATGTTCCATGAGCACTTGGGAAAAATGTGTATTCTGTTGCTTTCGGATGGCATATCCTATAAATATCAATTAAGTCCATCTTGTTTAATGTGTTTCCTTATTTATTTTCATCTTGGATGATCTGTCCATTGGTGAAAGTGGGGTGTTAAAGTTCCCTACTATGGATGTGTTACTGTCGATTTCCCCTTTTATGGCTGTTAGTATTTGCCTTATGTATTGAGGTGCTCTTATGTTGGGTGCATAAATATTTACAATTGTTATATCTTCTTCTTGGATCGATCCCTTGATCATTATGTAGTGTCCTTCTTTGTCTCTTCTAATAATCTTTATTTTAATGTCTATTTTGTCTGACATGAGAATAGCTACTCCAGCTTTCTTTTGGTTTCCATTTGCATGGAATATCTTTTTCCATCCCCTTACTTTCAGTCTGTTTGTGTCTCTAGGTCTGAAGTGGGTCTCTTGTAGACAGCATATATATGGGTCTTATTTTTGTATCCATTCAGCCAGTCTGTGTCTTTTGGTGGGAGCATTTCATCCATTTACATTTAAGGTAATTATCCATATGTATGTTCCTATTCCCATGTTCTTAATTGTTTTGGGTTTGTTATTGTAGGTCTTTTCCTTCTCTTGTGTTTCTTGCCTAGAGAAGTTCCTTTAGCATTTGTTGTAAAGCTGGTTTGGTGGTGCTGAACTCTCTCAGCTTTTGCTTGTCTCTAAAGGTTTTAGTTTCTCCATCGAATCTGAATGAGATCCTTGCTGGGTAGAGTAATCTTGGTTGTAGGTTTTTCTCCTTCATCACTTTAAATATGTCCTGCCAGTCCCTTCTGGCTTGCAGAGTTTCTGCTGAAAGATCAGCTGTTAGCCTTATGGGGATTCCCTTGTGTGTTATTTGTTGTTTTTCCCTTGCTGCTTTGAATATGTTTTCTTTGTATTTAATTTTTGACAGTTTGATTAATATGTGTCTTGGCGTGTTTCTCCTTGGATTTATCCTGTATGGGACTCTCTGCGCTTCCTGGACTTGATTAACTATTTCCTTTCCCATGTTAGGGAAGTTTTCAACTATAATCTCTTCAAATCTTTTCTCAGTCCCTTTCTTTTTCTCTTCTTCTTCTGGAACCCCTATAAGTCGAACGTTGGTGTGTTTAATGTTGTCCCAGAGGTCTCTGAGACTGTCCTCAGTTCTTTTCATTCTTTTTTCTTTATTCTGCTCTGCAGTAGTTATTTCCACTATTTTATCTTCCAGGTCACTTATCCGTTCTTCCACCTCAGTTATTCTGCTATTGATCCCATCTAGAGTATTTTGAATTTCATTTATTGTGTTGTTCATCATTGCTTGTTTCATCTTTAGTTCTTCTAGGTCCTTGTTAAATGTTTCTTGCATTTTGTCTATTCTGTTTCCAAGATTTTGGATCATCTCTACTATCATTATTCTGAATTCTTTCTCAGGTAGACTGCCTATTTCCTCTTCACTTGTTAGGTCTGGTGGGCTTTTATCTTGCTCCTTCATCTTCTGTGTGTTTTTCTGTCTTCTCATTTCGCTTATCTTACTGTGTTTGGGGTCTCAAACTTTTTGCAGGCTGCAGGTTTGTAGTTCCCGTTGTTTTTGGTGTCTGTCCCCAGTGGCTAAAGTTGGTTCAGTGGGTTGTGTAGGCTTCCTGGTGGAGGGCACTAGTGCCTGTGTTCTGGTGGATGAGGCTGGATCTTGTCTTTCTGTTGGGGAGGTCCACGTCCGGTGGTGTGTTTTGGGGTGTTTGTGGACTTATTATGATTTTAGGCAGCCTCTCTGCTAATGGGCGGGGTTGTGTTCCTGTCTTGCTAGTTGTTTGGCATAGGGTGTCCAGCACTGTAGCTTGCTGGTCGTTGAGTGAAGCTGGGTGTTGGTGTTGAGATGGAGATCTCTGGGAGATTTTCGCCATTTGATATTACGTGGAGCTGGGAGGTCTCTTGTGTCCTGAAGTTGGCTCTCCCACCTCAGAGGCACAGCACTGACTCCTGGCTGCAGCACCAAGAGCCTTTCATCCACACGGCTCAGAAGAAAAGGGAGAAAAAGTAGAAAGAAAGAATTAGTAGAAGTAGAATGAAAGAAAGGAAGAAAGAAAGGAGGGAGGGAGGGGGAAGGAAGGAAAAATAGAAAGAGTGAAGATAAAGTAAAATAAAATAAAGTAAGATAAAATATAATAAAGTTATTAAAATAAAAAATAATTATTAAGAGAAAAACAAAAAAACGGACGGATAGAACCCTAGGACAAATGGTGGAAGCAAAGCTATACGGACAAAATCTCACACAGAAGCGTACACATACACACTCACAAAAAGAGGAAAAGGGGAAAAAATAATAAATCTTGCTCTCAAAGTCCACCTCCTCAATTTGGGATGATTCGTTGTCTATTCAGGTATTCCACAGATGCAGGGTACATCAAGTTGATGGTGGAGCTTTAATCCGCTGCTCCCGAGGCTGCTGGGAGAGATTTCCCTTTCTCTTCTTTGTTCGCACAGCTCCCAGGTTTCAGCTTTGGATTTGGCCCCGCCTCTGCGTGTAGGTCGCCGGAGGGCGTCTGTTCTTCGCTCTGACAGGACGGGGTTAAAGGAGCCGCTCATTGGGGGGCTCTGGCGCACTCAGGCCAGGGGGAGGGGGGGAGGGAGGGGCACTGCGTGCGGGGCGGGCCTGCGGCGGCAGAGGCCGGCGTGACGTTGCACCAGCCTGAGGCGCGTGGTGCGTTCTCCCGGGTGAGTTGTTCCTGGATCCCGGGACCCTGGCGGTGGCGGGCTGCACAGGCTCCCCGGAAGAGGGGTGTGGATAGTGACCTGTGCTCGCACACAGGCCCCTTGGTGGCGGCAGCAGCAGCCTTAGCGTCTCCCGCCCGTCCCTGGGGTCCGCGCTTTTAGCCGTGGCTCACGCCCGTCTCTGGAACCCCTTTAAGCAGCGCTCTGAATACCCTCTCCTCACGCACCAGTATACAAAGAGGGAAGAAAAAGTCTCTTGCCTCTTCGGCAGCTCCAGACCTTTTCCCCGGACTCCCTCCCGGCTAGCTGTGGCGCACTAACCCCCTGCAGGCTGTGTTCACGCCGCCAACCCCAGGCCTCTCCCTGCGCTCCGACTGAAGCCCGAGCCTCAGCTCCCAGCCCCGCCCGCCCCGGCAGATGAGCAGACAAGTCTCTCGGCCTGGTGAGTGCTGGTCGGCACCGACCCTCCCTGCGGGAATCTCTCCCCGCTTTGCCCTCCGCACCCCTGTGGGTGCGCTCTCCTCCGTGGCTCCAAAGCTTCTCTCCTCCGCCACCCGCAGTCTCCGCCCGCGAAGGGGCTTCTAGTGTGTGGAACCTTTCCTCCTTCACGGCTCCGTCCCACTGGTGCAGGTCCCGTCCCTATCCTTTTGTCTCTGTTTATTCTTTTTTCTTTTGCTCTACCCAGGTACGTGGGGAGTTTCTTGCCTTTGGGGAGGTCTGAGGTCTTCTGCCAGCGTTCAGTAGGTGTTCTGTAGGAGTTGTTCCACGTGTAGATGTATTTCTGGTGTATGTGTGGGGAGGAACTTGATCTCCGCGTCTGTCTCTTCCGCCATCTTCTCCCTGAGAAGGTCGCGCAGGGTCCTACTCCGTTTCAGTCCCCCTTTTCTTTGATATTTCTCAATCCCTTAGAAGCATATTTCTCTCCTTTGGGTTTGGTCACCTTTCCACTCATAGATCCCAGCTTGCTTGACAAGATTCGGCCAGGAGACGGAAGTCCTCGCCGAGAGGGCCGGACTTGGGAGAGTGCTTTGGGCCGCAAGTCGCGACCGGGAGCTCCCCTCGGTGTGGCTCCGGGAAGAAGCCACTTTCCCCCAGCGCTGCCGCCGCCGCCGCTGCCTGCTCTCCCCGTCCGTGTTTTTGTTTCTTTTTGTTTGTCGTACAACCGATCCTTTCCGTGGAGTGTAGTTCCTCCCAGACCCCACGGACTTGGGAATCAGATCTTGCCATCATCTGACTTTTTTATCCCAACGTTTCTTCTTGAATTCCCTTCTATGTCCCTTTGAAGGAGGTGGTGTTTTCTCCCACTTACAGATGAGAAAGCTAAAATTCAGAGAGGCTGAGGAAGCTGGGCGGGCGTGCAGCCAGAGTGTACATTGCTGGGCACGTGTTCGTGACTGGGCACGCAGGCTGCCTCTGCACTGAGACCGCTGCGTCTCATCTCTCCCACCAAAGTGCAGCGGGGACCCTGCTGGAGGGAAACTTGATGTATGAAAAATCATATGCCAAAACAGATACATTAGGCTTTTTTATCATAAAAAGGCGTGCCGTAAAAACCTTGACAACGCGGACTTTCTTTGTGGAAAGCAAGATGTACCGTCCTTACGCGGGGCCTCTTTTGAATACGTGGGGAGAAAAAGGCAGCGATGGTGGCTGGTTTTCACGAATGGCCAGAGCACAAACCTGTAGCAGAAGAGACTAAGGTGACAGGGTGGCAGGCAGTGCTGTATTCTTGTTCCCTATCGATAAACTTTAAACAGTTGTAAATGCCTGGTACTTTATGTCCAAGTGTGCCCCTGGGTAGCTCAGTCAGAAACATAGAGCCATTTCTTAGTACACAGGCGACAGAGACTTTGGTCCTGCCCTTCCACCCTGGACGTGGCTCCCATTCCCCTCTGGGGCTGTTGTTTCAGTGGGAATCCAGAACAGACGCTCTGACCGTTTGGGGAGCGAGCCAGGCTTGTTGGAGTCTTGTGGAAAACGACACTCCTCCGTCTCAGGACTCGAAATTGATTGAACAGCTTCCAAACCCAGGCCCCTTGTCGTTGCCCTGTTATGCAATTTTGGGCCGATTCCCAGGAAAGATCCCCAGACTTTCGGCTCTCCAAATGGGAAGTTCATTTCAAAGAAGTACATTTTGCATTCCAGTAAAAACGGTTCTACAACATTGTCGTTTCTGCTGCTGAGGGCATCGCGTTCCCTGTGAATGTGTGCCTTCTCTTTGAGTCCAGTTATCAGCGAAATTCATCTGGGCCGGTTCAAAGCCTTTCCAGATGCTTCAGCCAGCCAGCCAGCCGACATACACTTGGGCAGTGCCTACTACGTGCGAGTACTGGGTTAGACGTGAGCGGTGTGTGTTGGCGGAAAGCCTGGAGAGAACAGAAACTTATCATGATTGTCTGTGGCAAGATGTGCACACAGATAACTATACTTCAAGATAGAAACTGCTATGAGAGGTGCAGATTAGCGCCAGCCAGGGTTTTTGGGGAAGGCCTCAGAAGCAGGAAATGATATTTGATCTGAGCTTTGAAATATCAGTGGTGTTTGTAATTGTGGAGTTGGAGGGAAGTACGTGGTCTCAAGGGCAGGAGACAAGGATGAATGGGTGGAATCTCATGCAAATTTCAGCTACGTCATAAGTGATATGGCAAGGTCCTCCACGATCCAATGAGAAGTGGAAGGGCTGACCACAGCTCCTGTAGTCTGGAAAGGCCTCACGGAAGCCTTGGATAGAACATTTGAGGAGCCTGAATGGGGCGGATCTCTCACTCCTTCATGAGGATCGATCATAAAACATATTTTAACACAGAGACTCCTTTGACCTGCTTGTCTTGACTTTTTGGGTACATACTGCAATTATTTGCAGTTCATACAGTATAAATGCATTTCACTGCAAGTGTATTTGTGCAGAAAAGACTTAACATTGAAGTATTGAAACCAGAATCTTTAGAAGGGTCTGCCTGCAAGGTTGGCCCTTGGCTGGCCTCTGGGAACTTGGCTTTGAAGACATTCCCTAACTGAAAAAGTTGGCTCATTGGGCCTAGACTGTTCCTACAAACAGTGTGATTTATGCTGAACACCTGCTTTCTTTTTGGGCATCTGGAATTTAGGCAGAGAGGGCCCACGTGGCCAGCCCCCAAACCATGAATGCCAAGTCTCCAACTGGCTGCAGGGGCATCATGGGCACGTGACCACATTTTCACAGTTGGGGCAGAACTTGCTCTGTATGGCCCTTCGCAGAAGGGACAGCATATAAGGAGGCCTGCACACGGATTTCTCCAGAGGTCACCTGTGTTGTCTTCTTCTTATACTGTCAGAAACCTTAGCCGTGAACTACAGCTATGTGCTGAGTTCTCCAACAGTGCGGGTGGTTTTATGGACACCGCAGAACAGGATTACAGCGTGCCTGGGCCTAACTGGCTTCCTTGTGTCATCTAAGAGGAGAAACTCTCAGTTCTCAAACACAATGTATCAGGTTATAGAAGGACCTGATGATTTGCCACAAACAGGACCAAGACCTGCATTTCTTCCTTACAACCGCTTTCTCCTCTTTTCCATCTGTAATTGCAAGAAGATGAATCGTGATTTCCATATTGTACTGCCTTCTAATGAACGTCCCTCCAATCCACTGAATTCCCGGAATAGAAGCCACCTTTGAGCCCCATTACCGTCTTCTCTGTGTTATGACTGGCCGTGACCCAAGTAAGGACAGTAGTAAATATTTTTTCTCCTCTCACACCAGGTGATCCTCAGTCAATCTGATTGCTAACTCATTTGCTCTCTAGCTCTAACAGATGTTGCATTTGGAGATGGAAGTCAATGTTACAAAATATTAACAAGGGGAGAACTTAGGAAAGTGAACCCAAACGACTCCCTGCTTATTTAATACAGCAGGATCTTGGCCTGTTGTTGTGCTGGGTTTTGCCAATAGATTTCAAGGGACGTAATTTTAAGTAGGCAATTAGTTCTCTGAGGTGTGTACATGCATCCCAGATATCCGGGAGTCGTGAAGGTAGGAAGACGACCCCAATTGAAATGAAAGGACAGATCGAAAGTTTACTTGCAGAAGACACCTGCAGAATTCATGCAAGACTGGATGTAGGCAGGGGACTGCTGGCCCTACCAATGTGTTTTTTGACCCATAATAGGTTACAGCCTGATTTAACAGGTCACATTTCACTGCTTTTATGGCCATCCTTACATCTTCTTTTCAGGGTAATTATCTCAACACACATCTGAGGTGGCAATGTAATTGACTCGCTTTGGTACAGTTATAGGTTAATGAAGCAGACTAACTTTTTTAGACTAAATCACTCATGTTTTGTTTTTGAGATGAAATAGAAATGTATTTACAAGGCGATGCTTGATACATTAAAAATTCTCAAATGGCTGACAACTTTGATTTCTCATCCTTTATGCACCACAGCGTGTAGCCATGAAGAAAGGATTATAGAGGCATCTGAAAGCAGCTTGGATGTTTGAAATGTAGAATCCAAGAGGAAAGAATGGCAAACTGTTGTTTTTGATGAGTTTAATGTTGGCTGTTTAAAATACCATGTGATTGTTATAGAAGAGTGGTTTTCATTTTCAAGGTGTTTTGGTTTTTCTTGTTTTTTTCACCTGAGCACCCAATGAATTTCAGGTATAATATTTGGTTACTTTAAAATTTTCATCAGATACCGTTCCAAAAGTCTGTTTGGGATATAATCTTTTTATCCTCTTATGACAGCTGTGTGACGATTTCATTTTTAGGAATTTCCAAATAGTTGAAGGCAATGAAGAAATAGGAGATATTTAAGCTTAGAATTGGTATTGAGAAAACAGATGCCTTATACATTTTAGTTTACATTCGTTTGTCACAGAGTTAAAAGTACCGTGGATTCCAAACCAACATAAGAAGACAAAGTATAATAACTAATCATCCATCCATTGATCAAGGAGCAGTTGGTTATGTGTGGTATAATTATTTTTGTTTAAAAAAATATGTATGTTTAAAAAAAAGAAGCACTAGAAGACCATATGCCAAGATGTTAACTCTAGTCATTTCTAGGTGGGGGGCTATAGAGTCTCCTTTTTCATTACCTGCATTTCCTAAATTTTATATAAATACCATGCCCTTTTTTGTCATGAGATAAAATAAGATTATGTATCTTTTAAAGAAAAGAAGTAATTAGTGTGGGAAACTATGAAAGTAATAGTAACTGTACATTGGTTGTGGTTACTTTTTTTTTTTTTTTTTTCAAATCTTTATGAGGAGAAAGTGACCCTCTGATGAAGGCCATTTCCAGCCCTTTTTTTTTTTTTTTTTTTTAAACATCTTTATTGGGGTATAATTGCTTTACAATGGTGTGTTAGTTTCTGCTTTATAACAAAGTGAATCAGTTATACATATACATATGTTCCCATATGTCTTCCCTCTTGCGTCTCCCTCCCTCCCACTCTCCCTATCCCACCCCTCCAGGCTGTCACAAAGCACCGAGCTAATATCCCTGTGCCTTGCGGCTGCTTCCCCCTAGCTATCTACCTTACTACGTTTGTTAGTGTGTATATGTCCATGACTCTCTCTCGCCCTGTCAAAGCTCACCCCTCCCCCTCCCCATATCCTCAAGTCCGTTCTCCAGTAGGTCTGCGTCTTTATTCCTGTCTTACCCCTAGGTTCTTCATGACATTTTTTTTCCCCTTAAATTCCATATATATGTGTTAGCATACGGTATTTGTCTTTTTCTTTCTGACTTACTTCACTCTGTATGACAGACTCTAGGTCTATCCATCTCATTACAAATAGCTCAATTTCATTTCTTTTTAAGGCTGAGTAATATTCCATTGTATATATGTGCCACATTTTCTTTATCCATTCATCCGATGATGGGCGCTTAGGTTGTTTCCATCTCCGGGCTATTGTAAATAGAGCTGCAATGAACATTTTGGTACATGACTCTTTTTGAATTTCGGTTTTCTCAGGGTATATGCCCAGTAGTGGGATTGCTGGGTCATATGGTAATTCTATTTGTAGTTTTTTAAGGAACCTCCATACTGTTCTCCATAGTGGCTGAACCAATTCACATTCCCACCAGCAGTGCAAGAGTGTTCCCTTTTCTCCACACCCTCTCCAACATTTATTGTTTCTAGATTTTTTGATGATGGCCATTCTGACTGGTGTGAGATGATATCTCATTGTAGTTTTGATTTGCATTTCTCTAATGATTAATGATGTTGAGCATTCTTTCATGTGTTTGTTGGCATTCTGTATATCTTCTTTGGAGAAATGTCTATTTAGGTCTTCTGCCCATTTTTGGATTGGGTTGTTTGTTTTCCAGCTCTTATTAAGCAGCCTCTTATAACCAAATTGAGGACCAGCGCAATTTCACAAGCGTTTATGAAGCGGGTAGTGTCCTGAGTAGTAAATGATATTCATCCTGGAAATATGCAAAATTGGGGAGAGAATTAATCAGAATGACAAATGCAAATGATGAGTATGCTATAGAGGTGTAAAGCTGCTGAAGAAAAAAGAGCGTTGTCAAAGGGTTAGTGAAATTAGCTCACATTTCAGGCGCAGGGAGATCTTCTGGTGGAAAGTAGGACAGAAGGTAGTTTTTCTCTTTTTGCGGGGTGGAAACCATCTAGGGAAGGATGTTGGGTCTCCAGAGTTCCTCCATATTAGAAATATATAGAAAACAGGAACGAGGAGGCCCCCAAATTCACAGGAAACTAGGCTTCTCTCAGGAAATCAGAGTTAGAAGCCATTCATCTTGCAAAAGGTTATAATGTGGGAGATGAGTGACCACCATGCTTCAGTAAGTTATTTCGCATACACAGTCTTGAGCTTTTGGGAGAAAAGTTCCATTTTAGAGAGATTGCTCTTCAAATGAAGATGCTGGACTCACCTTGAGTTGTTGCAGATACAGCTAGCAGCGCATACTGGTCAGAAATGGCGAGTCGGGATGACTGCCTATATCCTGTCATTTTCTAACTCACTTACCGTTAGTGGTTTATGTCCCAACTTTCTCCAAAAATGAATCAAGGCGGTCAAAAACCTTAAGATGAATAGTAGCAAAGACAATTCAAATAATGATTAAAAAGTTATAAAAATTATTTAGAAGGAGGAAGAGGCATACCAGGAACCTCACATGTAATCACCAGCCAGGATTGAGCACTTATTTGAGCTCCGATTATTGCCTTTTTCACATGAGATAGATGTTATATCCTCCTTGTATGAGCACAGGCTGACATGGGAGAAAATAAAAGAGTCTGGAGCAGTTTGTGTCTAATGCCCTGTTGACCCGTACAGTTTTCCTGCGCTTAATGACAAACACTTTAATGGTCTTATCTCTTCCTCCAATTCTCCCTCTTCCTTCCCACTCTGCTGACCTCATATCCTCCCTTATTCATTAACCTTTCTTGTGTTTCCCGTCAGATTTATATCTATACAAATACAGGTATACTATATAGTTGGCAACTGCTATCGGAATACTCATGGCCACTGCTTGAAAAAGAACAACCAGACAGTCAGAGGGCAACCTGTACAGTTCTGGAATTCATCTCTCCTTCTCCATCATGTTTATGAGAACATATTGCTTTTGCTTAGGGGGAAATTTCATTTCTTTGGCCTCAGACCAGTGGGTTGGGAGTACAGTTTATAACTAACTGGACAGACTGCTCTCTGCAGAGCAATTGCCCAGTGCTGTCTGTTCCTTGTTCTTAAGCCAAATGGCAGAAAAAATAAAAATCAGTAACTGTTTCACCATATAACGAACTTTGGGGGCCTTTTGAGCTATCAGAAAGAGTGAGTTGGACTTTATTGGACTGGAACCTGCAGAGTAATTTTTATTGATTGGGTAGTTCAGCTCTTTTGCTTGATTCATTGTAATTATGCACAATCAACACATCCTTATTTTGAATGATTATTCATGCAAATGAATCTGCCTTTAGTGAAAAGCTCTACAGCGTAGTGGAGCCTTCTTTGTTCATTTAGATACAGTTGATGTCAAGGAGGGCATTTTTTACAAAAGTTGATTAGGTGGCCAGGAAAGAGTTGTCCATTTCTTTTGGTTCACAAGTTCCTGCAAGTTATACCTATAACTTCTATATGAGATGCTTTTCTGTTGTGGTAACTGAAAATAGCTTATAAAATTAGAACTACTGCAACTGACAGGCTGGAATAGTAGTGACCCCTGTGCTAGCATGCATGTTGCTTTCCTCCATAGCACATGGTAAGTGCTATGTAAGTACTAGCCTTTGTTATTTTTACTTATTTGGAAGCTTATCACATTGAATCTGTGAGGTTAATAGCCCCATTTTCTAGCTGAGCAAAGTGAGGTCCAACGTTGTATTCGTTTCCTATGGCTGCTGTAACAAGTTACGCCAAACTGAGTGGCTTAAAACAACAGAAATTTATTCTCGGATAGTTCTAGAGGCTAGGAGCACAACCGGAAGGTGTCTGCAGGGCCTTCTGGAGGCTCTAGGGGAGAATCCATCCCTGGCCTCTTGCAGCTTCTGGTGGCTGCCGGCAGCCCTTGGCTTATGGCCCCATCACTCCAATCTCTTCATAACAACTTCTCCTCTGTGTTTGTGTGTCTTCTACTCTTCTGTCTGTGTCTGTCCCCAAAATCCTTCCACCTCTCTCCTGTAAGGATACTTGTGATTGTGTTTAGGGCCCACCCAGATAATCTAGGATAAGCTCCTCCTGTCAGGGTCTTTAACCTAATCACATCTTTTGCCATAGAAGGTAATGTTCACAGATACCAGGGAATGGACAGGGACATACCTTTTGGAAACCATGAAGCAGATCCAACTGATAAATGGCAGAACTGAGCCCAGCTAGAATCTAGTATCTTAATACCAAAGCCTGTGTTTTTCCTAATACTGTCTGAAACAACACCTTATCTCTGCCCGACAATAAAATTGGAGATCAATCAATGTTACCAACTTTTAGAAGTTAGGACACTGAGTCCGCCTGAGGAGAAATGTTTTGGAAATATTGTTTTAAAATCATAGTAACAAACATAAAAACATATCAGGGCCACAGTTAATACAGCAGAACATTATTTTCCCATTCCTCTATAAGGAAGTAAGGGTTTTGCTTGATATATTTCATACTAAAGACCTTTGGATATTATTGGGACTAAACTAGGCTAAAAAGAATATTTTATTTCGTTATGCATTTTAGTGAGCTTATCATCAGTAATATGTTTAGCATAAAATTTATTAGTGACATGCCCTTTAATTTAGCCTGTCTAATTGGCGCTAATTTAGTTACATTGCATTAAATTACACCATTTAATGTAGCTATACGTGGGTCAAGAAATCTATTCCAGCCAGTTAGGTAATTCTTCATGCAGCTGAACAGTTAAAAAAAAAAATGGCATTGACGTGGCTGAAAAATGCAATATTCCCAAATAATAATTTTCCTGGAGTCTTGTTGGAAAGAGCTTAGCGCACAGAGCTTATCTTCCATCTCCACTCATTTTCCCAGTCTGTAAAAATTAGCCAAAGCACAAATGAGGAAAAGTGGATTGACACTTTTTTTTTTTTTTTTTTTGCGGTGCGCGGGCCTCTCACTGTTGTGACCTCTCCCGTTGCGGCGCACAGGCTCTGGACGCGCAGGCTCAGCGGCCATGGCTCACGGGCCCAGCCGCTCCGCGGCATGTGGGATCTTCCCGGACCGGGGCACGAACCCGCGTCCCCTGCATCGGCAGGCAGACTCTCAACCACTGCACCACCAGGGAAGCCCGGATTGACACTTTTAAGCATACCAGAATCTTTACACATGACCCTTGTTCCAGCCTTCATTTCTGATTTGCCATGCTAAGGAGCAAAGTACATTGGGGGGAGGAAAAAAAAGTGCTTCCCATCTTTGATCTGAATGTCTTTCTATTTGAATCTTATTGGCTAGATGACGGAAGTATGAAATTACTGACATTTTCCCCTCAGTGGTATTAAAAACAACACTTGGCATTCAGAAAACGTAAACACAAAACCAAAACATGACCCCCATCCTCTTGGTGGTTAAACAGAGGATGAAAACCAGGCCCGTGCCTCCGGTTTCCTCTGACCTCTGCCACTTACAGCACGCACCACACATCTCCCATAGATGACTAAAGCTCATTCTAGAACGTAATAACCATCTCCAGATGTGACTTTTTAACTAACTGTCTCTAGAAGGAAGAATTGCCTTGGTTTGCGGAGGATCTCCGATAATTCAAATTAGACCCATAGATGGCGTTTCCTTCTGTTGCTTTGAAGATAGCAAAACACTGGGCAGACTTGATGAACTATATACAGATTTGACAGGGATTTGTAGCTTCTCCCGAAGGGATGTGTGAGGTCACAGGAGAATCAAGCACCGGGCCGCTTGTGAACAGAGGGGACACCACGAAGTGGTGGCAGTGGCTGCAGCCACCCCGGTCTCTGCATGGGTTTCCAGCACAGTCTAGCTTCTGCCTCTCTTCCTGAGCGGTCCACAGTAATGGGCCCAATTGGTTTTGCTGTGGTGCACGTCTGAAACCCGCGCCTTTAGTGAATGTCCTTTTCAGTGGCCAGAGGAACCCCCAGCCTGGGGGTGACCAGAGAGCAGAATAGACAGGAAATTTTACCTAATGCCGGAGAGCTAGGAAGGTGTGCCAGCCCTGTCAGCATCTGACAGCGCCGTCACTCCTGGCTTCGCCCTGCTCACCTGGGCACTTCCACGGCATTTCCGGGCCTTTCTCTGGCAGGAGGCAGCTGGGGTGATGCTTTTGTTTGGCCTCTAGTGCTGGGCTTTTGGATCCCGCAAGCTAAGACTCAAGAGAGAGAGGGCTCCGTTAGGAAAAGCCCCCGGGAGCAAGTGAATTGGTAGCAGCATTTTAAAGGAGAGTTAAAACCAAGTTGGGAAAGGCATCCCCCACTCAGGAAGGCGGGGGTTGGGGGAGAGTGTGCAGGCCGGCAGGGCCGCCTGTGTTTGCTGAACCCCCCAGCTGAATACCTTGAGGAGGTGCCCCCTTCCCAGGTACCTCAGAGTGCTAAGGATTAGATAGCTCTCGCGGAGTACCGTTCCTTCTAATAATAAAATTAATCTGACCATTTGGAAGAAGATTTAGTAATGGGACTCATCCAAGACTCTAAATATGCATATTCCACTTTGGAACCGTACATAATTGCTCAATTGCACCTGCAAATCATGTTGTTAGCTCACTAATTATTCAAATAGTGGGGGCAATTCCACAATTGTGTGTGTAATTGTGTTAATTGTTAATGCAGTTAGGTACAGGTGCACCGTGACTAATTACACATACAGAAGCGCTCCGAGCAGCCCACTGTCTCCAGGCCTGGGCCGCCTTGCTCCGAGACAGACAGAAGTGGGTGACACACACAAAGCCACAGGCCATCAGCGGAGGTCGATCTGGCGCGGCTTTCGCTGGGGAGCCGCAACATATACATTTGAGAAACAATCAGGTCTTTGACTGAATTCAGCTGTTTATGCTCTGGTTTCTCTTGGGCCCGGCGCTGCAGCAGACAGAAGCACACACACACACAGTCACACACAAGCTAGTTTGTGGTGCCGGCCCTACTCATCTTTTCACTGATGGTTCCCCTGCCTGGTGAGATTAGCTTTTAGTCAGGGGTTTATAGTCACCCATATGGTTTCAGGAATCTTATTTATCTGAAGTCGCTACCCGAATATTTATGCCACTGCTAGGGTAAGATGCGGCCTGGGAGGTGAAATGTAGGTGATTTCTGGAACATTCTGATGGTTTATGTCAATAGCACTAAAATAGGGACTCCTGTCACATCCGTGCTCCACCTTTTCGCTCCTGTCTTCACCTGGTTCAGCCTCATTTCACTTGTGTCCTGGGTGCAAGGCACTGGTAAGAGCCTCCCCGGCCACAAGACAGGACAGATAAATGCTGAAGTCGTCTGTGTCTGTGGTCAGGAGCCAGGCGCGTGTCTCGCGCTGTGGAAGTTATACAATAGATACGCCCTCGATTTTTCAAAACTGACCTAATTTCAGATATTCTGCCCAGTAGTCCCCATAAACCAGAAGTTTTTAACTTTTGATGAATTACAGTATATTTTGAAAGTGATCAGACAGAGCCTCTTGCCAGAAAATGCACACACACACGCACATATATAATTTTGCATACGATTTCAGACCCCCTTAAGCCCATTCATGGATCCCAGGTTACAAACCCATTCCACAAACACTCCAAGTTTTAGCACCTAGCAAAGTGCCCAGTTTATAGAAGAGCTTTGATTGAATGAAATATATGAAGGAACTCCGATTTTAGGTATATGATAAGTGAATGAAGTGGGTAAGAATTACAAGGCAAATATACTCAACTCCCTCCTTCCAACCCCACCTCTCTCTCTCTCCCTCTCTCTTCCCGCTCCCCACTCTCTCACAGACACACACACACACACACACACACACAGACACAGACACACAACAAAGAACTTTGAGATGATAATTTCTACTTTTTTGTTTGGAAAGATATGGTCAGCATAGCTATAGGTTTCTGTTATTGTCGCGACCATCTGTTAGTTTCATAACACAGTTGGTAAATTTAAAAACGAGTATTCACAGCCAAGTACGCATTTGATGATCTGTAGTTTGTGTGCTTGGAAGGGGGGTGGGGAGAGGATGAGTTGTGTGGGGAGGTGTTGCAGGGGAGACGTTCATGGACTTGTGTAACCAGAGAGCCACTTGTACACAGAACGTGGACTCCCGGGCTGCACGTGCCACGTGCCCGCTGTACCTCAGGCCCGTCTAGCAATCGACATCTATTTGTTGTTTGGACTTTGTGGTCTGTAAGCCTAGCTCTAAGGAACTGGCTCTCTTAGGAGAATCTTTACATACCCTCCCTGCTAGAACGAAGGCAGGTCAGCTGTAAAAAATTGATTAACACTGTTTTGTGAGCCCAATGCCAAAAGGAACGTGGACCACACAAGACAAATCAGTCTGTGAGCAGTACGGCAGAAACTTTTTAGGGGACATAGAGGCTAGGGGCAAGGGAATCACCTGAGTGTGGGCTTGATCTGGAAGAAGGCAGGTGACCAGTGGCATGTAGGGATAATGCTAGAACTCATGTCACAGGTTGCTGTGAGGATTAAATGAGATAATTCTTGTGGGGCATTTAGCACAGTGCCTAGCACACATTAAGGACTTAGTAAATGTGGCTGCAATTTGTATCATTATTGTTATTGCTGTTATTATTTCTGTTGTCGTTTTAATCTGTAAATATGGGAAATTAACCCGCCTCCCCCATCCATGAACTCCATCCCCACCCGCCCCCCGCCATTAAACACTGTTCATACCTTCCTTTTGTCATTTTCTATGGACTGCCTTGTAGCTCAGGCATTCACATACATGGTCTCATCCCACCAACTAGGCTATATGACTGAATTAATTTGCCCAGGCTGCTGTAACAGTCCCACAGACTGGGTGGCTTAAACAACAGAAATGTTCGTCTCCCAATTCTGGAGGTTGGAAGTCCGAGATCAAGGTGTGGGCAGGGTTGGTTCTTTCTGGGGGCCATGAGGGCGGGATCTGTTCCTTGCCTCTCTCCTTGGCATGTGGATGGCTGTCTTCTCCCTGCGTCTTACATGGTCTTCCCTCTGTGGGTGTCTTTTCCAAATTTTCCTTTTATAAGGATGCCAGTCACATTGGATCAGAGCCCACTGTACTTGACCCAGTTGTAACTTGATTATATCTGAAAAGGCCCTATCACCAAATAAGGTCACATTCTGAGGTCCTGGGGGTTAAAACTCCAACATGAATTTGGGGGTGGTCAATTCAACCCATAACAATGACCATTAATGATATGGCCTGTGTTTCATATGTCTTTGAAGGTCCTACAGCATTGTCTAGTGCCACGCTTGGACAGTAGGAGAAGCAGTAGGAGAAGCAATGGACGGTAGGAGAAGCAATGGGCCTGATGTAGTGGAGACCAACAAGCCTGAGTTCTCATCTCATGTCTTTCTATTCATGGGCCATTTAGCCGGTCCGAGTCTAATTATCTCTCTAAATTCCTATATCATAGGCATTATGAACGTCATAGCACACACACACACGCACACATATATACCAAGTTCCTCCACGTAATAGATGCTCAATAATAGATGCTCAGTAAAGGGCAGTTATTACTCACAAAAGTTTACTGAATAAATGAATGGAAAAAATGTATGGGTGACTAAAACCTAGGTGTCTAGTCACAACTGTGGGCCAGAATTAGGTTTTTAACTTCTTGGTTAAGGTGGTCTCTTTTTCATCACATTTCTTGGTTTTGTGCCCAGTACTTGTGTAACAGCAAGGAATCTGGGCAGTGGTTTAGAATGGTGTGAAAGGTTAATCAGCTCTCTGAATGAGTTTTTGAACAGCAGTCAACACTGTGGCCTCCTTGAGATGTGATATTTAATTTATAGACAGGCAAAGCCAGTTCCATTATCACTGCAAACTGAAATATGTCTACCACATTTCGTAAATTTGTGTCATTTCGTAACCAAAAAAACTTCCAGTAACAATAATGTATCATAGATTGGCCACAACATCCAATAGTTATGAAGCAGAAAATAGGCACTTGTTTTGAGACTAGGAAAACTGAAAGTTCACACTTGACATTGTTCTTCATTTATAGTCTCAATTCATTAGCATTGTCTCAACATGGCAACAGTGGCTTAATGTGTATTATTTGCTGTTTGGTTGAAATAGATCAGAAAATCACTAACACCAAAAAGCCAACCTCATAATCACTGATTTTAACACTTTGTCAATTGCTGTAAATCACAGAGATATAGCTACGTGTAGTTGTCATGTTGAAGGTGATTAAAAGCTGCTGAGCCTCTAATCACTACAATGAAAAAGGTTGTCATCAATAAAGAGACTCCAGAGCCGGGGAGTCTTATTGATCTGAGCAGAGGAATTTGCAGACTCTCTTTCTCAGTTATCTTGTCCTGCTGCAGCTGGAGCGGACACCTTTAAAGGTATAGTAGCACATTTGGTGGAAGAAGAAAGTCCACATTTCAGTTAAGGGGACTTTGTTCATTTTCAGCTTCCCGGTCCCAATGTGAGCCTTCTTAGTGGATGGCTAAATCATCATCTGTGTTATCTAGAAGTGGACCTATCTCTCCCTACTAAGCACAGCTCCGGTACCTCTGGTAGCACATTCTAACTGGCTTAGACATAACAGAAAAATCATTTTGGGAGGGGCGGGGTGGGAGGGAGACTTCAGCGATTGTTTCTCTTTTGTCAGAATTATCCACAGGTGGCAATCGCTTTTATTCTCACTCGAAAGCAGTATTGAATGGTGTGTAAAAATGCATACTTAAACGGCCTAATGCAATAAAAATGAAGCATGAACACTGTCCTCCCATTAGGTTTTCTGTTTTCAGTAATTCCACAAAGCCACATCTCAAGAACTGTGTCTGTGTGGATCCCTGTTCATATAAAATCTGCGTGATTGCAGGTCCCAGGGGCCATCGCTATTTCTATTTGGGGCCTAAACTGTCATTCTTTGTACGGAGTCGGCTCACCTTGCCACTGTCCTGCCCCTGTCCTCACCCGCCTCTTCTGTATGCTTGGGTGGTCATATTTTGAAATTTCCCCAGGCCCAGTTTGTCATTCAGTCACGTTTCTCATCACATCTGAAGGCTGTTGTGCTTGGCATGGTAATGAGGCCCTCTTTGTTTCAGCGGCTGCTCTGTTCTGTGTCCCCCATCAGCTCCTGCAGTCTGGGGGCTGGGGATGTGACGGCACAGCCCTGGAGGGCCTCTCAGAGTAAACAACTCAC
This sequence comes from Monodon monoceros, assembly GCF_005190385.1. NCBI lineage: Eukaryota > Metazoa > Chordata > Mammalia > Artiodactyla > Monodontidae > Monodon > Monodon monoceros. The sequence goes on from NW_021703779.1 coordinate 123,352,056, forward strand.
CTATTACTCAGTTGGTTTTTTAAAACAGATTTACATCTATTTCAGGTTTTAAGCTGCAATGTTTATTCTGTTTTTTTTTTCAACGTATTAAAACAATTTATGAGCATTGCGAGCCTTGCCTGTGTGGCATGTGTGTGTTTGCCCAGATTATTGTGCCCATGTATACAACTTCCTGCATATTTACAAAAGAGGCTGAGCTCAGTGACACCCACTTGAATATGTTCTAGAGAGGGAAATGACACTCCTGGAAGGCATTAATTTCTTGATGAATTTAGGAGCTGTGATGGTATATTTCCCACCAGAACTACTGAAAAATACGATTTTCTGTCTTCTCTTGAAATGATTGTTATTTGCTTTTACATTGCTTTGAAGTGTATCCTAAGAACATGTTGCCTCTACAGGGATGCGGTATGTCAATTTCATAAAATACGTACACGTGCCTTATCTCAGACAGTTACGAATCTACTCCTGCAGTCCTTATCTAGACCCCAGAAAAGGAGTAGGAACTCGATGCAGTAAAGGGATGGTGGGTTTAAGTTTTCTATGGCTCCATTTGTTTTCCCACTGGCTGATCATACCGCCATTCTAACAGGATCTGTGCCCCCTGAATTAGGACAGAAATACTGGTTATTGCCAAAGGTGACGATTTCACCATAAAACTTCATGAGTCCTTAAGAATCATAGTTATATAGGCTCCTATATAATATAGGAGCCAGAATAGACCACAGAGAGAATCAGACCCCTTTATTTCATAGTGAGGAGGCTTTGGCCCAGAGAACAGAGGCGATTCACCCAAGACACACAGCCAGATGTGTGAAAAACGGCCCCCAACTACCAGAATAAAAACAGTGAGGGATGGTTCAAATGATGTGTCTTGAGGCTCTCAAAAGTTGCCTTGACAAAATGAAGGCCTAATAGTCCAGCCTTTATGGACTGTTCTGGATGACAGCATAACATACCCTCCTGAAAGGAATCATTACTTGTAGATTGTTATGAAATGACTTGCAGTCTTACTGATTATCAGTATCATCAATCTGTTTGATCAGCAATCTTACTTTGGGAAGCTCTGCAAAATTGGAGATACCTGCTATTCCAGTCTGTTCATTTCATAGGTGGAGAACTTGAGAGAGATCTAGAGAGAAAAATAGGACCAGGACCCTCTGACCTCAGCTGCAGGGTTCTTTCCCATTGGCCACCCCTCTCTTCCCACGGTAAACCATACATTAAAAAAAATCCCCTCTTATGGATAGAATTAGGCAGGACCATTATGAGACATATTTATTGTCCAACCTAGAGCTCCGGAAACAGAGATGGAAGTACAAGTCTATTGGTATTTTGAATTGACCAAAGAGTGGAACTGGTTGTCAGAGGGTCAGCTTGGCCACGATCAAGGTCAAAGAAGCACCTCAAACATGATTGGACTACAAGATCTCTTCACTTTGAAAGCTATGAGTGATGATAATACTGAAAAGAGTAGGTTTTCTCTGATTAGAGCCAAATAGATTAAACAGACTAGTAGTGAACCCATTAGAGGGAACGTGTGAGACAGGCAGGCTTTGAAAAATTAGATGTCATTTGTGGGCTGATGTATATTTATTCTAGATACACTGTTACATACATATTTCACATTTACAAACACCGAAGTTTCAAATACAGAAAGAAACCCACAGCAAGTCAATTAAATCTTTTTTTAAACTTTCCCTCCTGAATTACTTGTCTTTATTCAACAGTCTCAGCAGAATCTTACCTTCTGGTTTGATTTAATTTGTTATATAGAAAGAAAAATGGCACCAAATTCTCTCATGGCCATTTTAATCAGTTTCTCTTTGAGAGCTTATGAAATAGCTCATTGAGCTACACATTGTACTTTGTATAGATTAATTTGGAGTGATTGTATTGGCCATAGCAGTTGTGAGTTAAAGAAATAATCACGATAGCTTGTTTATCCTACAGAGTCGGGTATATATAACCTTATGCTCATCAGAACAATGGGAAAGTTAGGCTCACTGAATTCCAACTTGTATTTTCATGTTCACTGCATTATGTTACATTGGCACAACAAAAGACTTTTGCAAAGTGAAAATAATACAGCATAACACATATTTTTAATAGGGGGTACTACATCCCTTACTTTTTGATAATACAGTTGGGAGTCAATCTTCTTATACAATGGTCTGAAATCAGAGAGACAGGGTTTTCTACCTTGGCTTTATCACGTCTGAACTGTGTGACCTTTGGCAAATTGCTTAACCTCTCTGAACCTCACTTTCATCATTTATAAAATGGGGATAATAATTCCTACATCATAGTGTTGTCATGGAGATTAAGTGGCCCATTGTTAAGTGCTCAACTAACATTTCTGTGAAAAATAGCCACTTATATGACCATTTTAACACTAAAGCTATAACAACAAAAGGCTTTGTTGACACATAGTTTTCATTTTTGCACCTTACCTTGAACTTAGTATAGTAAGCCTTGTGAAAATAATTATGTAAAACGCCAGTGGTCTGCAGGTGGTAGGTAGTCAGCGTGCCTTGGGGGCAGCTGCCACCAAGTGTTCATTCTAGAGTCTAGATGGACTAGGCCTGGAGGTTGCTATTAGGTCAGGGTTTGGATGATGGCATATACCACAATGCATAATTAGGGAGCCCCATTAAAACCGATCATTTCCCCTTTGGGGTGGCTCTTCCATTTAAGGGCTGGGTGTCAGGACTGCATTAGTGAAATTGGGTAGACAAGGGAAAGGAAGGAAGGAGACAAGAGACTGACTAACCTTCCAGAAATACCACTCAATGTGCCAAATTTCACTTTTGAAATAAACATCCTTAGAGAGGAGTCAGGGATGGATCATTTACGGTAGTGGGGGCACTTGCAGCTGCTCCAATGCATGTCGCTCCAGAAATTAACAAATTACTGTTATTTTCTGCACTTAAATCATAATTTACAAAACGGGTTTATTCATCCAACCTTGTCTTCTCAATGCTTCCAATTTGCTAGCTTTGTATTTCCTTGTGTCCTTGCTTTGATTGGCTCAGTCGTTTAGACTGAACATGGTGCTGTGGAAGCCAAGGCAATGACCATGACCCATAACCCCAGGGAACCTCACCGTGCTCTACAGCCAAAGAATCGAAGTAGGAGCTCCATCCAGTCTATTGCCTACCATAACTGGCTCGAGGCAAAGCTGGATTCTGACTTTCTGATGATCCAGCCTTTGGTGGTGATGGTAGGGGAGGCTGTGTCTTCTCTTCCTGTTGCCCACTGCTTTCTTGGACATATAATATTTTCATCACAGTCTTAATAATCACCATGTCTTCACACTATTTAAACTTTTCTGAAGAGCTGCTCCACTTAGATACCGCTTTCAGAGGTAAGGTAAGGCACAATTCCCCTGTCCTCACTGCCCAACAGAATACAGAGGGTACCGTGTGGATAGATCTATTTGATCTTCCAGTAGAAGGAACTCAGAGTTTCTTGAGTTGCTTCATTAAATTGAAATAAATTGATTTAAATGAAATGGAATTGGGAAATAATGAGTCCCCTGTCATAGGAGCTATGTAAGCAGTGGTAAAGCCAAGACTACAAAAACTTGGCTTTTTCAGCCTGATGGACCAGAGTTTCGTCTCAGGCCCTCCATTCACATGGCTGTGTGACCTTGGGCAAATCATTTCACCTCTCTGCACTTCTTTTGTCCTCATCCTTTAAAATGGGCTGCACGTTAGAGGTTGGAGTATATAGCCTCTAGGGCCCTTTCTCTGTCAACAGTCTATCAGGAGATGAATGTATCCATTACTGGACAAGCAACTGAAAAGTGTTCCACTGAGAAGGAACCAGTAGCATTAGCTTTGCATGGGACAGATGACACATTTATCATAGAGTTATTTCATTTCTTACCTGGTCCCTCTCCTCTCTGCCCTTCAGCAATTTTAATAGATCATGGTCAGAGCTTTAATGCTCTGGGCCAAAGGCTTCTATCTACCTGTAATGGCTGTCAGGGGCAGTCCTTTTTCAGAGTGCCCATCTTACTCTCAGTAACCAGATTTCTCAGGATGGAAGGGTTGCCCTTGCCAGCTCGATTTGGCTGTTTCCTCGTTCCTTGAATGGAACAATAAAAGGGGGAGGGTATGTTGGGCTTCAAGGAGAAAGCAGCCATTCAGTAAGATAAGGATGCAGAATCGGCTGGGTTCGGCCGATCCTAGGCCATCTGGGCCATCGGCCACCTTGGACAGAGCCGTTTCAGCGGCATGCTGTGGATGTGAACCTCACCTCACCGGAGTGTGCTGAGGAGAGAGTGGGAGGGGCGGATGCAGGAGGGAATAAACAATTCCCGCTGTGACAGGGAGCAGAGAGATGGGGTGATAGGATGTGGTGATGTGGTGTCGAGGTTTTTCTTTGTATTTTAAGAGGGATGGTACTAAGGCATATTCATATACCAATGGGTATAACTCAGTGGGGAGGGGAAAAAAAAACGTATCGCAAAAGAAGAAAATGGATGATTGTGAAAGCAAAGTCCTTGAGAAGGAGCGAACAGATTAGGACACAACTGGAGAGGCTGGCGCTGGTAAGCTCATTTCCCCACCGATTCACGACTCCTCAAGTCAACACTGACTTCAGGTGTTCGTGGGAGGCCGGTTTTCACGGCATATTTGGACAGCCAATGAACCTGTAGGAACTTCTTTCAGTTGGCTTTAAAATAACCAAGAACTAAAGCTAAAGGGCAGTCAGGTATCTGAGTAGCAAGGTGCTGACCTCGGTGTTGAACCTGAGTTCTCACTGCTTAGCATCTGTGGAGGCCTGGCTGGAGGAAGGGCCTGGTCTACCAGTGACATAGCAGGTGCTCTTCAATGCCCAGACTCATTGTAGGTCTCATTGTAGGCCATCAGGGTTTTTTGGCCTTGTCGGTTGGTAGTCAGTTTGGAATTGGGGATAACATTATTTGCCCTATAACAGAGATAAGTATCCTCTCATCTTAGGGGGGAACCTTCATTGCAGTTCATGAACTTGGCTTCTGAATTCCTCCGGCTTTAGTGGGCAGTCTAAGTCCATGTGTATAGACCAGGAGCATGAAATAGCGAAAGACACACTGGATCGGGTAGCTGAAAACCTAGGGGGGCTCGTCTTCGCCGCTAAGTGGCCATAAAACCTCAGACAAGTCATGTAACCTTTTGAAGGCCCAGATTTTTTTTCATCTTTATAATGAAGCTTATTGTATCTTCTTTGCCTACTTTACAGGGCTGTCATGAGGAACAAATGATACAGGGTGGCAGGTGGGGAGCAGAGAGGATGTGAAAGGACTTTGTAGCCCAGCAAGGACGAAACTTCCGAGGATTTATGTATCTGAGCCTTGGTCTTAGTAGCAATAACAGTAGACCATATTCTTAATATCGCCCTCATATAAATGGCCTCATTCCCTTTTGTTTTCATATGCCACCAGGGTGCTGTTCTTAGAGTTTTGAATTAAGGGGTTAATATCTTCACATTAAGGATAAAGGAGATCTCACTGGGGGTTAGATTATCATTTATAGAGATGAGAAACTGAGACTCTTGAAAACGCTAATTGCAAAGCTTATCTCGACAAAATAGATGTTAGATGCTGCCTAAAAGCCTTATAGCACCCTGATATGGTGTCGTGCTTTCCTTTTGAGCACATATTGTAAAACAAAGACAAAACATTTAGAAATTAATGAAATGCATTTTATAAGTATACCTAAGTGCTCAGCTAGATAATTTCAAGATCAGTGTGATCATAATAAATGCTTATTTACAGCCAGCCCTCAGCCCAGAGCCTTTTGGGTACCCAACTAAAGGCACACTAAGTATTTGTAATCACATCATCTAAATTGGTATATCATTTTAGATTTAAAAAGTCCCTCTTCTTTATGATAATTCATTTGAATGAAGAAAGACCTTCAAACTGATTCTAAAGATCTTCAGATAACACTTTACAGTGTAATATATATCGCTGGGTTTATTCATCTTGTGTTGGGAGCTTTTATAGATTCCAGCTATGTCTTCGCCACAAATCTTGTTTTTTGTGCTCATGGCCTCCGTGAGAATAAATGGAAGTTGTGGAGTCTATGAAGGCCACTGGAGGGAATCTCCCAATCTCCTAATATATCAGTGTCTCTCCGTGTCTGTTTCTGATGGGGTCCAACAGCAGGTCAACATCCTTAGGTAAAGAAAGGCTTCCTGAGAGCAAGCAGCAGTCATTGAAAATAAATTAATGAAAGCCAGTGACTGCTGATCTCTTTGACAAGAAGGAATTCTTGCTGCCAACATTTAGAAACCACTGGAAGCGGTCTCCATTGGAAACCAGGTTTTGACTTTCTGCCCTGGGCTGCCAAAAGTATTGTGGTAGAAAATGTGAAAATAAGTTGCACTTTGAATTATACTTTCAATGACTGTCTAGTGAAATGGATTCACGCTCTGGCACTGCACCTTTGAGGCTTTCGGTTGATTCACATAAGATAAAAATCTATCTGGTCTGACAGTTGAAAAGGTCGCAAGCACGCTTGATGTCTGGTGGTCTCAGTACATTCCCAAATCTTGATTAAAAACGGAAGATGTAGGAGCTCTTATGGGATATTTCAAAATCGTTTCAAACAGAGCCATTTCTACATGCTTTGGCTTCAAGGGTATGGACCTTTAGCCAAGTACCGATTATATTTTCACTACCATTTAGCGAGAACTTCTCACTTAACGAGAAGCCCTCACATGACTGAGGCACTCTGTCTTTGTGGCCAACATGTTATTTTTGAGAATGACATCTAATTGTCATAGTGGTCTCCCTAATATGAAAAATGGAACTGTCCACATTTTAATGTTTCCACTGAAGTCCTAAAGCATGTTACCTGCTGCCATTTTGAAAATATTTGCCAGGACGGCTTGACATTTTTACTTCTGTAGATCATGCAGGCTCTGTCCCTGTGAAATTTATAGCTTTTCATTTTCGATTGGAGACTTCTCTTAATTAGAGATCAGCTGGTGAACACAAGTTCAAGTTTTGAAATTAATTTGCTTTGGACCACAGATTGATACACTCATTTTAACAGGTTGGAGTTGCTTTAGAGACTAGATCCTTGGCCAACCCGTTGGTTTTACAGCTAGAGAGACTGTGGCTTGCCCAAAGTCATACAGTGCCATAGTCACTACCTATATGAATCTTTTCTCTTATTCAAAATCAAGGTCAAGTCCCACTTCCTTGCATGATCACCCCAGAGCCATGGACAGTTTCTTTCATCTGTGACTTCCTGTTACAGTTATTGTGAAAGCCATTCATCTGCCTCTTAAAAGTAGCGTCACCACACAGTCTGGGATTTCTAGGAGAGTGCTGATTTGAAATAATCACTTTCATTCTCCCCATATTAGATAGTCTGGACATTCCCATATTTGGCCATCTAAGTCATGTCATCCCCAAAGTAAAATCCTGCTGCCCATGTGCCTGATTCAGGGATCAGAAAATATGTGCCAGCTTGTACTGTCATTACTCATTTTTGGTATATCGGTCCTGTCTACTCTTAAGTAGATGTTCCTTGTGGACATTTAGTCTTTATCATCTACTGAATTTCCCATAATGCCTAGTGCACTGTACATAATGCACAAGTTTCTTAACGTGAACAGCTTTTCCAAGCACCAAGTTTGGAAATACCCCAACACATTGATCCCAGTCAGGAGTAAGTGTGGTTATTTCACTGGATGTATTTTATTTGTATCAGTAAGGTGTTGTCATTGTACCTGGAATTATAAGCACCTGCCAGGTGTCTGTTTATCTTGCTTACTTTCACAGCTAAGAAATAATCAGTCCCTGGTTTTCACGTGGATGTGAGACAAGCTAGGATCGTTGGTGTCCGGCATATGCTGTTCGTGTTAATTGGCGTAAACTGTTTGACTCCATAAACCATGGGACACCATGTATCATTCCCTCTCTGGTCTTCAATGTATGAGGCAGTGGGCTCGAGATGCTCCACAGAGCGGGCCCACACGTAGTGTCACAGACCCTTTCTTTATGACACGGTGTCAGGGGTCTGTGTTTGCAGAGTGATTTTCTGGAAAAGTGCCATGCCCTTCTACGAGCCAAGTGTTTCAGAGTGTTCCATAAATGCTGGGCAGAAGGGCTCTTAGGGCCATCTCTCAAGCTAACTGGAGATACTAAGTAAGGCCCAGGGGAAGTTTAAGAAACAGGAACTTCTTGTGTTTGTTCTATTGATTTTTCTGCCAACAAAAAAGTATAACAAATTGTGGTGTTTTCAAATAAAAGCATCAGGAATAAACTCCAATTTTAGAGAGTGATTTCCTGGGCACACACGCAGGTGCATTTGGGGGAGGGCTGGATGAAGCAGGAGATAGGTAACCATACCAGGTCGGTAAGGGCCAGGGTCGTGAAGCATTATTTACAATCGAACAAAGTGGTAATTTTGCCAACTCTCCATTCTCAAATATGGCATCCTCTTCATGGTAATCAAACTATTACTCTGACACGGTTTCCTTATCAGGAAACCAGTCTGTGATTGTGACCTGAAAATGAAGGTTGTCTTTCAACTCATTTGAATTGCAAACAGGAGAGACAACCTATAGCTACTGTGGCATATTTTTTGAGCAATACCAGGCACCTACATTGACCTCCTATTTACATTCCTTTGAGAAGAAAAAAAATCACATAAAAGCTACCAAGAAACACATTTCACAGCAGGCAAATTAATTGGTTTTACAGTATTTGAATGGAGGGTTTGTCAAATAAAACATGCCGTGACAGTTAACAGTGTCATTTAGAGCCAGAAAATTATTGGCTTATTTGTTATTGGATAAAAGGAAGGCAAACATTTTGTATTAGGAAGTTTTAATGTGTTTAAAGTCCTCATTAGGGATTAATGGACATGCTTCCTTAGCATAGCGCCTCATTAATTTGAGGCTAAACAGTTACTTCTGTGTTTCAATCTCAGTGTTGTTTCTTAACATTTTTTTTTTTTACTTCTCTTTAATTAGATCTTGCAGTTGAGTTTGGTCTCTACACCATTGGAGGTGTAGAATTAATTAATGAGATTTATAAATCTAATGGAAGGGAGTTATTCTTAGCTATCATTTCATTTTAGTGAGCAGTTAAACCACGTGTAAGTGGGTGCAGATCTGAGAGATTCCAGAAGCCTAGAAAAAATGTGAACTTCCCTGAATATATTTAGTAGTGTCACTTGGCATTAATAGATAAAAGTGTTTTAATTAGAGTTATAAATAATAGGGGAGCTGGCGAGGATTCACTTCCCGTGCACAGGGCTTGTTCTTTCAGATCATCGCTGTCAGAGAAGAGCAGTTGTAGGTCTCTTTCTGTGGCATCGCGGTGTCAACCACTGGCAATTAAGACAATCCTAAGTGCAGGATTTAGAGAGTCAAGAAGGCGCCAAGTTCGTTAGAGGTTAGTCTGAAAGAGGAGACACTTTCTATCAAGTGTATTCTGTTGTCACCTTTTTATTGAGGACACGTATGGGTACAATTTGTAAAGTCTATTCCACTGACGTTGCTTTAAGGAAAATGTAGCTATAGAGCAAAATCAAACTGAAATCCGGGTTTCTTGCTTTAAAGCAGACATTTAAATCATTAGCTATGTATTTAGAAGGAGACGGAAGGAGTTTCTTTAGGGTGAGGGATTGCGAATGTCAAGGGAAGACCTTTCCTTTCTGAAAGATTTTCAGAAAATAGGAGCCAAAGATACATATTTAAAAGGTTCTTTTCTAAATGGGGTTACAGCATGTAATTTAAGGCCCCATAATATGCCTGTGGTAGTGTCTTCAGAAGCTACCAGAAAAATCTGAACTCCCACTTCATTTTTCCCCCCTGGTGAGGAAGTCTTGTATCTCTAGAAACCATAAATGCTTAGAAGAAGTTGTCAATCCAAGACGTATTATAGAAGATAATCGTACTTTAAAATGTCTCCTGCTAACATAGTAAATGTGTAAAAGTTTTCTTAAGGACAAAATAGTTAAGTGATTAAAAACAGCTCTTCTTTAAACAATTTGGAAGCTTCTTCCAATGCTCTGTAGGAATGATCTCTCTCATGAGGATATGGGTTAATGGAGTTCTCTACTTCCCGAGGGACAAAGTTGAATTCATTTAGCCCCCAGAGAGGCGTTCCTCAGGCCCCGCGCTCCACTTCATCCGGGCTTGTGGGTCATGTGAGATTCACCACTGTGGGATCCCAGCAGATCATTGCTTGTGCTCCTGGGCGCTCTGCTTGTTCCATTCAGAATGAAGTCCCTTATAGACTAGAGCAGTTGGAGAACTGTGAGCTGTGGTTAATTAGCAAATCAGTGTGGGAAAGTGCAGTAGCTAATAGTGGGGAGCAGAGTGCCACCTCCTTCTAAATCGCCAGAGGCTACTTGGCCTCCAATTGTCTCCTTTCCCCTACCTCCTCCTTCCTTTATCTCCGTACTGTGGGCATAGACAGCATCTCCTTCAGTGTTTCACACGATAGCTCCCTCTTTCTCGCTCTTCAATATTGCCAGAGAGTTCTATTATACTTTCCTAGCCTGCCCCTCTTCCTGTTCTCCAACGGAACCTTTTCCACCTTTCCTTTCTCCGCATGTTTCCAATAACCAGCCCCGTTCTCCACTGATGACCTTGCCACATACTTCATAGAGAAAAATAGATACAATCAGACAAGTACCCCCTCATCTTCTCGTCTTTAATTTCTCCAACCCAATTGCTTATGTACCTAAGGCACTCTGCCTTCCCTGCCGTTACAATGGAAGAACTGTCCAGAAGGGTCCACGCTCCTCTTTCAGGCCAGCCTCTCCAGTTGTGTCCTAATCTGTTCGCTCCTTCTCAAGGACTTTGCTTTCACAATCATCCATTTTCTTCTTTTGCGATACGTTTCTTCCCCTCTCCACTGAGTTATACCCATTGGTATATAAATATGCCTTAGTACCATCCCTCTTAAAATACAAAGAAAAACCTCGACACCACATCACCACATCCTGTCACCCCATCTCTCTGCTCCCTGTCACAGCGGGAATTGTTTATTCCCTCCTGCATCCGCCCCTCCCACTCTCTCCTCAGCACACTCCGGTGAGGTGAGGTTCACATCCACAGCATGCCGCTGAAACGGCTCTGTCCAAGGTGGCCGATGGCCCAGATGGCCTAGGATCGGCCGAACCCAGCCGATTCTGCATCCTTATCTTACTGAATGGCTGCTTTCTCCTTGAAACACTTTCTTCTCTGGCTTTCTGGGACATCATGCTTGCCTGATTTTCCTCCTGTCCCCCTAGCCACTCCTAAGGATTCAGGGGTGGCTTTGGAATACATGATGTGTGATACATCATATGCCATGCTATCTGGAATGTGGACTCGTCACAAAAGAAACTGTAAATGGTCTTTTGATGCAGTTTCATCTTCGGATGACTAAGGTGTGAAATTAGTTTTATAGCTGAGGTCTGTAGTACGTGTCTGCTACATGTTGTATATGAGTTGCCTGCTTCCTCATGTTTTTTTTCTATTGAAGTCTAGTTGATTTACAATGTTGTGTTAATTTCTGCTGTACAGCAAAGTGATTCGGTCATACATATCAATACATTCTTTCTTAATATATATTCTTTTCCATTATGGTTTATCATAGGATATTGAATATAGTTCTCCATGAAATAACTCTTTTTCTCACGTTTGTATTAGTTAGTACAGAAATCAGTTTGCGTTTCCCATGCATTTAAAAACCATCAGCAGAAGAAGAGGAAATGTACCCGGGATCTGACAATTAGCATCAGTGAGAAAATGGTCCATGTGTAGGAAGGAGGTAGAGAATTGAAGTTGAGATGTGGATACTACATATGGACCCGCACACAAGATAGCCATTAATGTTAATGGGAGTGCAGTAGGTAGGGATTTCGTGGAATGAAGGCTTTAATCTTAAATGGTCCTTGGTTTCCGTGCTAGGACTTGGATGGGACAGAAGTGGGTATCCCGCGGGCCCTGAGGAGTCGTACGCATGCCTAGGAATTTCAGAAGGCAGGGACCGTGGCTGGAAGGTCTCTGGGTTGTAGGGCAGACACGGAGAGCAGACAGAAGGCTGGGAAGAGCACAGGCAGGAAGGGGCAAGCTTGTTGGGTCGGAGTCTGGGAGGCCGGCAAAGAGAAGGAGGAGGATGCAGCTTGAGTGAAAGCAGCGGGATTAAGGCATCTGGGCGAGAAGCCTGGAGAATGTGGGAGGAGGGGCTCCGTCCCTGGGGAGCCTCGCGGGCAGCGAAGGCACAGCTCGGGTGACCAGAGGCAGGGCGTCCTGGGGGAATGTGGGTCAGGCAGCCAGCCTCTTCCAGAAGGGCTCTTGGTTTCTTAGGGTAATCTTTCTAGATGTGTACCTTACTTTTCTTTAAGACTTTCACCCCCCACCCCGCCCCCCCGTTTATAGCTCACTCTTCTATAGAAACTAGTTATTAGACCAAATAAATGAACAGTGAGCTAATGGCTATTCAGAGCCCACTGAATTAAGTACTCTTCGCTTCAAATTCCATCTGCCGTTAGGTCCTCTCCACTGATGATGGGCCCGTACCTAATATAATCAGCGGAGAGCTGTCCCCATAATGAAGCACATCGCCCACCCTTCCCCTTCAGCCCCCCTTCGCTCTCTGTTGTCTTACCCCCTCAAGTCCCATCTCCAGCCTCCTTTGTCACCTTCAGTGAGAGCTACCAGATGGAGCCGCAGCCTGAGACTCCTTATGCACTGGGCCGCTGAATAGGATTTCATAATTAGCGACATTCACAAGATGTCATGGGGGCCAATTTCCAAGGCGACTAAACTATGTACTCAGTGGTTCCAAGGTTCAGGGTGCTGACAACTTTCCAAGAGCCTTAGAGGGAACTTCGAATAAAAGGTGTTGATGGAGACTTCAGATGCACCCACTGCCAGGCTTAAGGTACTTTTATATGACTCACTTCATCTCAACCTCACGACAGTCCTCGAAGTGGAATTTTATTCCCCTTACATAGATAGAGAAACAGCGGCTCAGAGAAGTTCAAGTGTCTTGCCCAAGTTCACAAAGCAAGTTAAGTATCAGAGCTGGGATTAAAATCCAAGTCTCTCCAGCTTCAAAGCCCATGCTCTTTCCCCTACCCCTTTATGCCCCCGGAAAGCACAGTAAATTATCTCACTGATTTGCTCAAATAAATAAAATGTGATCGCTGAGTCTTCCTTTTTAGTTTTAGTTCCACGTAAGGTTCTAGACACAGGGTCACTTTCTGTACTTAGCTTAAAATGGCAAGTGGTATATTCCTTTGATCTTCATGCTCTACTTTTAAAAAATTTATTTATTTTATTTATTTATTTTTGGCTGTGTTGCGTCTCCGTTGCTGCGCACAGGCTTTCTCTAGTTGCAGCGAGCGGGGACTATCATGCTCTACTTTTTATTGCTTCTTTTCTTAGAGCGAATGGTGAATATTAGCTTGTTTTACATGGGGTATTTTGACCATGTGACACCCTTAAAAATTAGCCGGAAGCAATATTTTAAATACCAACTCCTTGGACACCCAGGACTTTTGCTGTATTAAAATGAAATGGGAAGATGAGCTGGTTGGCTGTACCATGTGACTGTTGTGAAATGTTCTTTGTTTTGATTAAAGTTATATCACCTGAGGATTTCTGTCTGCAGTTTATGTTAACTGTTCCCATTTAACCGTAGACTCATGAATACAAAGTAGAATAGGGACAGGTTAAGGTGAGGCAGGAAGCAAGGGACAGAAAGATCTTAACCTGAACTGTGTTTGTCCTTTTCCAAGTTGGAAAACGGGGACTCCCTGGATGGGGAGGGGAAGTAAAGGGATCTCAAAGTGAGTGCGAATGGGAACTTCAGAGGCTGCTGCTCCTTGTTTGGACAAATGACTGATGATGGGGATTAAACATTTTAAAAAGCCGGAAGACTCATTTGCTACTAGAATATCATAACCTGAGTTTTCATTTTGTTAGTGATGCCGTGTCGGGGGACCTCTGTGTCGTCAGTCAGTCGTGGGGATGAATGGGGCAATTTGTTAATGAAAATACAAATGGAATTAGTTTGGAAGCTGCCGGCGGTGTCCGTCGTGGATCTTGTTTAACTGGGCCGGTAGCATGGATTTTGGTGTTAGTGATGTGTCACTCAGTGTCACTTGCACTTGTTAGGAGAATCCAAGCGTTCACTGGCAGTTAAACTTGCAGTTTGTGAATTTTACTGGGCGAAGTCTTTGTCAAGGTGAAACATGCCTAGAATAGTGGACTTAGATGGCCAGGTTTTGTGGGAAAACTTAAGGGTGATTTTAGAAAAAAAAAAAAAATGACCTCTTTTCCCTCGCAATCACTTAATAAAAATGTACTCAGAGACACGCATCCCGCTCTGCTGGGTTAACCATGTGATGACCATGATTCTTTTAATGTTTTACATGAATCTTCGTGTTTTCTATCAGTGTCTCTCAATGCCACAATCAGGGTATTTTTGATATCTTGTATTACCCTAATCGCCAAGAAGTGTGCTCCAAACTGATTAATTCCAGAATGATTAAAACATCCTATGCAATTCATTTATTGTTCCTGCAGTTAATTGAATATTTGGTGATTTAAAGGTACCCTGATTATTTCCTAAGATATGTCTTTATCACCAGGCAGATGATCTGCGCGTGGTCCCCGTGTGGCTACACGGGGTGGCAGCCTGCACTGTCACACGCCGAGAGGGTAGGCACTTGGGAGGGCTCTCAGTCAACTCAGCACCTGCCCGATGGGCGCCTGCCTTCCCTGGCCCTTAGAGGACCCCGTCCGTGCCCAGCCCGAGAGGGTAGTCTGGGGCCAGGAGTGAGAGCACAGCCTCCCCGGGCGGCGTGCAGCTCGCTTTCTGCTCCCGGAGGAGGGGGCGGAGAGGGGGATGCACGAGATCGCCGGCTCTGAGTGGCTAACTTGCGCTTTGTGGACTCTCTGAATACTCAAGAGTGCATTGAAAGGGAGGCGAAGGTGGCTCCGGAATTAAGCGGCAGCTTGGCAACTCGTCAGGCGGCAGTTCTAATCCCAGTGTCACCACTAGTTCTCCTCCTGTCTCCTGTCACACCTGTCCGAGTGACTCCTCCACAGTTCCTGCGAGAGGACGGGGCTGTGAGAGACAGACTGACAGACAGACAGACAGAGCAACCAGGCAGCGGGGGCTGAGCCCCAGCCTGAGCCCGGCTTCTGTCCAGAGCGCAGTGTGAGTGACCTGGGTGCCGTTCCTCAGGGGGCTCTGAGCCTGAAGTGGCCTCAGGTGGCCCCGGCACTGCTCGGCCATGTCAAATCCTTGGCCTCTCCCCCCCTTATGGGGTGAGGACTGCGATGGGGACCTCGGCGGCTGGGACCTCCTGTCGGACATGGCTCTGTCCGTGAACCCGGTAGGTACCCCTGACACCCAAGTCAGACCTCCTGTTCCGTATTGTCTGTTTCCCCTGTAAATGTTTGTCTCCCCCAATTTGCGTGGAGTCTCGAAGGCAGAAATTATGTTGTCTTTGGTGTCTTTAAACCCTCCCCTTGGCACCGTCCTGAGCACAGTGTGAGCTCAGCCAGGATTTGTTGTCTAAAGAAGTAAGTGGGAGAACTGATGAATGGGCAGACGGGCGAACGAATGCGATCCTATTACCCTCGTCGCCACCTTACAATGTATGTCCCCGTGGGTCTCAATTGTTTGTTTTCCCGTCCCATCTAGACATTTAACTCCGAGAGAAAGAGGCCAGGTCTGACGGCTCTTTGTGTCACCGACCCCCCCTCACCCAGCACTGTTCTAGGCACAGAGGAGATGCTCGCTGGCTAATTCAAAGGCACTTGCAGGGGGGGAAGAAAACACTTGCGGCTCAAATGAGTTGTCTTGCGGTGAAAAGAGCAGCAGAGCAGGGCTAGATGACTTTGCGGGACTGGTGACTCCATGTCAATGCTGGATTCCAGTATTTTCTAAAAAAGAAAAAAAAAATCTGAACGCTCGGTATGGATGCATATTTATTTGACTGTCCGTGTCGGCAGAGTTCTTCCCCAGAGTCCACAACTCTTTCTATCTTGACAGCATTTCCCCATAAGGAAACGGATATTTATAATACCAGGTGTAGACATGATATTTGCGGTTGGCAAGAGTGAGTCAGATCTTACCTTGTGCAGACGAGAAGACTGGGCTTCGTAATAAAGCAGTGAGGAGACCAGCAGGGCAGGGGCTAAAAACCCAACGCACCATGAGGGGCTTTGCGGGTTACAAAGCGCGTTCACAGACCTTATTTCATTTGCTGCTCGCAGAAACCCTTGTGAGCTTTGAAAGGAACAGGTTTTACTCTTATCGTCCTTTTATTTTACTCGATTTTATTTTATAGTTGGGCAAACTGGAACTCACAGGGGTAAGGTCATGAAGTCCTGTTCCCAAGGGGTAGGATCAGCCTCCCACCCAACTCTTGAGACTCGTAGGCAAATGTCCTCGCTGTGTCTGCATGTGACTGATACTTTTTTCCCACTTTTATTTCAAAATTAACATTTGTGTGTTTGTGTGGCAAAGGGAAAGCAAAGACCTTTTCATGAGAGTTGGCAGCCCAACAGATACAATGGGACAACCACACTGAAGATTTAAGTCTTGGCTGTAATCATTTTGACCTTTGTGTTTGGGGAAGGTATATGTTAGAAGTTCAACAACTGTCTTGGAAAATACGGTTGCTAGAGCCTTGAGCAATGGAATGAGATTTTTTAAAAAATTTATTTAGTTAGTTAGTTTTGGCTGCATTGGGTCTTTGTTGCCACACGCGGGCTTTCTCTAGTTGCGGCGAGCGGGGGCTGCTCTTCATTGCGGTGGCTTCTCTCGTTGCAGAGCACGGGCTCTAGGCACGCAGGCTTCAGTAGTTGTGGCACAGGGGCTCAGTCGTTGGGGCTCGCGGGGTGAGTTGCTCCGTGGCACGTGGGATCCTCCCGGACCAGGGCTGGAAGCCGTGTCCCCTGCATTGGCAGGCGGATTCTTAACCACTGCGCCACCAGGGAAGTCCTTGGAATGAGATTTTATTTGCTGTTAAGAATAATCTGTTGAGTTCTGTAATCCTGTAATATGTTAGACCAGCCTCTCCTAGTGTATATTCTGCAAACACCCATTCTACGGAATGGCGATCATTGTTAATTGGAAAAAAAAAACACACGTGAAAGCCAAAAACCCAACAATCTATAGTCAAGAAAGTTGGGGAACATGCTGCTTTAAACCAATTACATAGGTGTCTCAGAGCCTCTAAGTTGCATCATGGGTTGCCAAGAGGGGGATGCATGGCAGCATTTCCCATACTTTTTGTTGGACACGGAACCTTTCATTTTGCAGGACTGGTGTCCATGGGATGTTCTGCTTTATAGTACTTACCATGGTAACAGTCGTCCATTACCTACGTGATTCTTCACACCCACCTTCTTCCTGAGTCTACAAACTCCATGAGGGAGGAAACTGTGTCTCCTTCTGCTTCTTTCCGTTGTGTCTTTGCCGACCACAAGCCTGGTGGCACAGTCCCTGGCCCTCGAAGAATATTTGTTGAATGAATGAATGAATGAATGAATGATCTCTGCTAGACCAAACCACGTGTGGTTCCCTATCAGGAGCCTGTATTTAAGGTTCTTTACCATGTCTGCCCAGGCAATTTGTCAGCCTTTCCTTCTACTGTTCTTTCCACTCAGTATTAGAGTATTCGTGTTCTTGGAAGGGTGACTGTATAATTTGTCGTCCGAATCAGGACATTTTTGAGGGTGAAAAGGGACACTGTCAGTAATGACAGCAGAATAACATGTGTACACTGGAACCACACTGGGTTATAACCCAGGCTGGATGGCCCCCTCGTTATTGTGGACTCTCTAATTCCCCACTAGGGATTTTATGCTGCTTGGAGCAGGGACTTTTCCGTGGAGTAGGTAGTCAAGGTAGTCAATAAATATTGATTGTAGCATGTATTTTTTTAAGATCGAGGGAAACTGGGACCATATTCTCTGCCCCATTTCCTCAAATACAGTTGTGTTTATACCTTAATCTATCAGAGTAACTAGGGGATTAGGACTTAGTTGCCCTTGCGAGAGGCCTGGAACCTACAGCCTCTGTGGCAGTACTCTCTTTACAGGACTGGCCTTTTACCTCCCAAGGCAGTGAGTGAAAGAGACCAAATGGTCTCCCTACTGGAACTGGAGGGAAGTGGAGGTGATCAGATTGCCTCCGTGGAGAAGGCGTGAAGGTGTGAAGGAGAGAGTTCGGAAGGTTTGGGGGATGCCCGTACCTGCACAGGTGCCATCACACCTGGTAGACCTTCCTCCAGCTGGTGGTCCCACCCTCAGGTCCCTCATCAAGCACAGCTTTAGAGCTGGTGTTTCACTTTGGCATTTGGTTTCTTGCTCTCACTGACTCTGGAGCTCCTGAAGGAAAGGGCATGTGCCAGGTGCGGCGTCAGTACTCGGTACAGCTCTGCTAGCCGCTTGAAGTTTGATTGATTAGGAAGGTGTCACACTGAGGAGAAAAGCTCAGGGCGTTCACTTTGTGAGATTCCCTCTGTAGGCGTCTGATTGGACTCCTGAGTTAAAAGGGGACTTCAGTTAATCACAGAAGTGGTTCGTATAGGCGTCCTCTTTTACAAATCTGTGATTATGAATAACATGGTAAAGTATGTCAGTGGGTGGAAGAGGCCTCAAAGATCAGGAAGGCGAGCTCCTTCTTTGGATGGATGAGCAAAGTGAAGCTCGGGGGACAGGGGAGGGTGGCTCCGTGTCCCAGAGCAAATCAGTGACAGAGCCAGGCCCTCTCTGCGTCTTGTGCCGTGGTCTTACTGCTTCCGTAAAAGAAAACAAAATTGGCCATTTGCAGGTACTTACTGCTTTGTATTTCACAGGGGAAACCCCACATGCATAGCTATATTTACTTCCTTTACGATTTTTCCTACAGGGTAAAATATTATACAGCGTGCTTTTCTGAGAATAACCAGATTATGGCTAATTTTCTTTTTTTGTTTATTTTGTTTTAGGTGAGCCTTCCCAGTGACCCAAGCTGTGTTGAAGAAATCTTGCGGGTGAGTTTAAACCTTTATCTCTCTGCCTTTTAATAATGAAGCAGTCAACCTGCTTCAGCTGTTTAAAGTCATTCCTCTTCTGTTTCTGGGAGTGTCTCATTTCTTACCTCGTCTTCTTGCTCTCTAATCAAGCTAGTCTCCTGATCTCACCAAGCTTCTGTCGCCTTCTCGCATCCTTCTGAGTCTTTTCAGGGCTGAACAGAGACTCACCACCTCCTTTAGGAAACGTTTCCTGTTCAAGCATCCTACCCGCAATCTTTGCCTTTCTGTTCTCTGGGATCTCAGGTCAGCCTCATTGCTGCCTCCTGCTACGTTGCTGATGGGACATGGTCATGGAGATTGTGGCCTGCAATGAGGGGATGAGAAGTGGCAGGGTGGAGGGGAGGAGATGAGGAGAGACTCGAGAATGATGGCAAGTTGTGGGAGATGGTACTAATAGGGGTGAACTGGTGCATGAGAATGGCGTGGAGACAGCACAGAGCTGCAAAAGGTGGCAATGACCTCTCCCAAAGTACACGATTAAACCAAAAGGAGAAACCAAAGCCAAGGCAGAGAAATGTATCTCCCGTGTCTGCCTGTTGGCATCGTAAGGCGTTGCGGTATATGAAGAACAGGAATCATGGGAGTGAGTTCTCTCTCCACCGTCACTTCCGCAATTTGGACAGATAACTTCATCTTTCTGAATCTCCCTTCCTTGTCTGTAAAAGAGGACAATAATGCCTGTCCTAATTCCCTTATAAGCTGCCGAGAGGTATCTAAATGCTATTTACTATGAGAAATGATCAGTGTGGCCGGGAGACAAACACGCTGGCTTTCCACTGGGGAAAGAAATCCATCTCTGTGCCAGGGGAAATTCTTCATCCCCTTTCCTCACCTCCCCAAGTCACCTCAGCTCCCCCGACACTCTCCCTGGTAAGTGTTGGAAGCAAACCCTGTGAAGATGCAGCCAAAGGAATAGAAAGGAGTAGAAACCTGTTTACCATGGAGCTGACCGCGCACCTGATTTCCCCCACTGTGGGTATTCGTGCACCTTTTTCAGCCCAAGAACGTTGTTACTGACTGTTAAAGAGGGGACTCCGATCACTCTGATCAGAGATGAGACGATCTGAGTTAGGGGAGTACTGGTTACTTTGGTAAGAGTCCAGGAACCGCTCCATCATCTCTCCCTGGGATCCAAGGGCCGGGGGTGGAGGTGGGGTGGGAAGTGTGGGCGGCCGCCATGAAATCCACAGCGTGATGCACCCTCGGAACCCAGCCGCTTGCTCCCTGCACCTTGCATCGGGTGGAGACAGTGCAGATGCACCAGATACACCAAATACTGTGAGGGTCTTGGCCACCTGCCTTTTAAAGAAAGGCGATGCTGAAAGGAACCTCTTCCTCCAGTCCCTACAGTAGTCTGGCTTTTCCAAATGAAGTCAGTGGTCTTTTCTGAACCCCAGAGGAATGCCAGACCCGTTTCAGAATCACCACCTCATTTGTGACAGTTGGAATTCTCCACTTCAGAGCAGCCCGGCCCTGGAGCCTAGGTGGCCCACACAGTGACCGAGCGAGGGGAGCCAGCTGGACACCTGGCAGAGGCTGGCGACTCCAGGCTGCTGGAGAAGCCACTTAGAGAAACAACAGAATGTCACTTAAACACGGAAAGAAAAGAAGTAGTTACCTTAATAAGCTCATAAAAGGTAGCTCCCTTTGAGAAAGTAACAAAAGTCTTCTGTTGTTCTTGAAAGAGAATCTAGGGGAATGGGCTTTTTTTTTTTTTTCTTTCGAAGGGCTTGTACATTTATAGAATTCTGGGGCTTTTGTTTTGTTTCGTTTTCTCAACAATACCGTTAATGAGTGGGCTTTCCTTTATTGAAGAGCGACATGTTTCCATCTCCATGCTTGGAATTTTATAGACCACAGTACATGGCTCTACAGAGTGCTTGCTGGACCTTTTTTTACGGCACGTTCACGTTCCTGTTTGTTTGAGGGCCTCGGAGCCCTGCAGACGATCCCACAGTAAGTCTGTTGGTCACCTTGCTCCCAATCTGCCTCCTTCTTGAAGGGGCCGGAGGGGGGAGATACCTTTCCTCTTTCTCTCCTCCTCTCTCTGACCCCCTCGGTGCTTTTCCAACTAAGCCGAGTCCAGAGCAAGGTCATCTTCTCTCCGTCACTGAAGGGGGCTCTGCAGAGGAAGGTGCTCTGGCCCAGGGGTGGGAAAAGCTGGCCGCCGGTTGGTCCTGACGTTGCATCACTTCCTAGCTGTGTGGCTTTTCAATTTCCTCGTCTGGAGAACAGGGGTTCATTCTGCACCCTTACATCCCTCTCCTCTGCCGTGAACGAGTCTGTAATGTGTACATACCGCTGGCACGTGTAACGGGGAGAGAGCTCTGTCTGTCGGCTCGCCCAACTTTCCCACCTCCCCGAGTCCCCCTTTTTTCCCTCTACAGCCCAGCAGGCAAAGCCACTTCATCGCACATTGGTACAGACGAAGTAGGACACGACTGGCCTCTCCCCGCTCTCAGCCCCTCAGTCCCCAGGCGGTGGAAGTACTTTGGCCTAACGCGTTGGATTTGGGCCCCCTTTTCAAAACGCTGTTCAAGTTCAAACCAGTTGGCTTCCTTTGAAAGTCCCTCTCGCCATTTTTCCCCTTCAGACCCACTTCCCTTTCCACGCACTCCTGGCTCTCATTCTACCCGGGAGCCCACCTTGTCTGGTCTTCCGGGGCTGACTTGATCTGATATGACGAACGTATGTCCCTCTAGCACGTGACTGCCTTTCAGAGTACTTGAACCTCACTATCTTATTTTGATCATAGGAACCATGGTAGTCCCTTAGTATTGGCTTGGCCAAAAAGTTCGTTCGGGCTCTCCGGAAGATGTTATGGAAAAACCCGAATGAGCTTTTCGGCCAACCCAGTGTTTCAGGAAATAGGGGCCCAGAGAGGTTATACATGACCTGCCACCCTGGGTGAGGCTAGTATATGGCAGAGGCACAAGGAGAGTCTGGTCTTCGCTTTGCACTATACCTGTCAACCACCGTGTCACAAACCTACAGTGAAAATCTCTGGATTCAAAAAAAATTGCCTCAGATGCTTGGCAGACTTACTCCTAGCAACTCTAACTGGGAATACCAGCACGCCGACAAAATTTGAGCCGGTCTTAGGAATGAATTCTTCCAGACATCTTGAATATTTTCAAGTCTCATTTCAAATAATAAAATAATAACAATAACAAATTACTGCTACCAATAAAAAAGTAATAGTAGTAATGTGCGACTTTATGCAGGCAGAGTACTTAAGTACATTATGTCATTTACTTTTCACAACAGAACTAAAAGATTTTATTATTAGTTACTAGTTATGGAAAGCCAGAGAGGTTGAGTAATTCGCCCTCAGGGCAAACAACCGGCTCTAACAATCCTCATGCTGCCCCCTCCTGTTCTCTGTTCCTGTCGGCTTACCTGAATCCATCCTTATTTCACAAGCTCCGGGCTCTCATGATTAACATTACAATGGCATCAACCAACAGCTCATTTCAGCTTCTGTTGTTTCCTTAATTCGTACACACTCAGTTATGCCAAAATAATTCCACGTAGTTTCTCCAACAAATCAGAATTCATCAGCCCACAACACCTTTCCTGCCACCTGCCCTTCTTCCACAAAACAAGCTGTGGAAATTCAGATGGCTTTGCTCCTTGTCAAGTATATTATTGCTTATTATAAATTTTACAGGTCAGAAACTTAAAGGCAGCAATCTGAGCAGTGCAGCCCAGCCTGCGTACCTGTTTCCATCAGCATGCCATTTTCTCTTTAGACTCAGCATGCCATTTTCTCTTTAGACTCAAGCTACCCTCGAGTACAAACAGAAATGAAAAATAATAATAACTCTGGCCCTAGTGATGGCGTTCTGCAGTTACAATTCATCTGTCATATGAGGGATTCCTAAGCTGCTCATATGTAATAATCTGGGCCGCAGTGGCGGCTTCTTTTCTAGCTCCGCCGGGTTTTATGGGTCCTAGAGTAATCATTTCTGGAAGAGTTAAGCCAAGGAGAGCAGTCTGCACTAAATGCTACTAGCTGAGGATGGATGTTCAATGATTATTTCTTCTGCAGTGGTATGATTTATTTGTTCTTAGCAAGAATTGACTTAAAAATATCAACAGACTGTCAATTAAATCCTTTCCAGAGTCACAAATGCAGATACAGCACTTCTCTTAGATTTGACACCGAACAGATTGTGTTTCCTAGCTAAGTACCTTCCGTAGTTGATAATTTCATAAGCAAACATCTGTATGGGTAATTCACTGTTTATGAGGGATGCTGAATTTGCTAGCTAGGATTTAGGGAACTTGATTTGATAAACTATCGTCTTACAGATTTCTCCCTGCCATATGGATCAGGTTTGTAAACACCGGCATGGGCACCTCTTTTGATTGCAGCGTGATCTGTGTTTACAACATTTTAA
Organism: Monodon monoceros; assembly: GCF_005190385.1. NCBI lineage: Eukaryota > Metazoa > Chordata > Mammalia > Artiodactyla > Monodontidae > Monodon > Monodon monoceros. The sequence continues at coordinate 123,375,508 of NW_021703779.1, forward strand.
ATTATGGCAATTCTGCTTATTAGGTCTATGTTTAAGTGCACAGTTTTAGTGTGGAAAGAACTTACCAAATAATTAGAGGACGGCCATTTACAGTACTTGCTAGTTTTTACTTTTAAAGGGGAAACGAATGAAAAAGCCCATCTTAAGAGTGAGAAAAAAAATGGATTGGGGAGCAAAACTGATCAGACAATTACGTCTGAAAGGAATTTTGATTATATTATCATAACTATGCAGCATAATCAAGCACCTTTCAGTAGAATTTCTTTGATAAATTTAACCAATAATTAGGCAATTGATTTTATATCCTGTCAAATTAATGTATAAATAATGTTCAAATTGGAATCATGCAAACGATTTTCTACATAGCCGTCTTAAATACTAATCCTCCCAGGATGATTCAGAAAGCATCTATCCTATTCTGGTGTGGACTTTCAAAATTATAGTTTCTTGAAATAGTAATATAGTGTTCCATCCAAGAAAGACAACAACTGCTAAATATAATTTAGACTATAATTAACATTAACACTGATGGAGTCAAATAAACGGACTAACTAATGATTGCACCCTCTGCTATTCTGATGACTAGTTCCTACCTAATGACACTGGGAAATATGTAAATTTGTCAGCAGGTGAAAATGCCCTTGACTGGGTAAATTATGTGGAGCATTACCTTTTCTGAAGCTAACTCAAAGCACTAATGGACTTAATACATAGCATGCATGTGTGAGGTGAGCTATTCATGGAACCAAATTAGCCCACAAGAGATATTACCCATTATTTGCCTCCCAATAATCATTTCCTCTTTTCTCACACACAAACCAACCCAGAAGAAAGACGCTAAATTTAATTATAACAACTATTATGTGAACAATGTAGGTAAGCCATCCAGTGGGCTTCCAAATGCACTTAGAGCCTGTAAAGCAGTTTAAATATTTTCATGTGGAACCTGGGGGTTTGCAGCTAGTGTATGATGTGAATTTTAAATGATTATCCAGACGTCATTGGGTAAATGAGTAACGTGGGTAACGAGGTGACTGGCCCAGTGAATCATGGGAACCTGTCAAACCTGGGACATGTCAGGGAAGAGATGATGTCAAATACCAGTAACTTAGCAACTCGGCATTTAGCTGTCCAGGGAGCGAACAAGAGTAAGCCCTTTAAAATAGCTGAGTAAATATATGAGTCCCTATATATCTTGGGTGTGCTATAAAAATAAGCCTGTTTTCTGTCAACTTGTTTCTTTTTGCAAATATGGTGATTTATTATTTTCTATTGAGTTGAATGAAAGCACGTGAGAATTTAAGCCACGTGTAGAACTTACACCTGCTTTCTGTATCTTGGATGTACAGGGAGGGTAATGAAACAATGTATTAGTTTGCCAAAAAGCAGTCTAGGCATATCTGAAAGAAGTAATAGCTTCCAACTGTTGTTTAAGAACCAGTGTTTTTTTTTTTTGTCCTAGCTGTGCTAGTGGGATTGGGTTGGGAAAAAATGTCTAATGCAAGGAGGTTAACCACTCCATGTGCATCTGTGTAAAGGTAAAACCAGTGTCTCTGGAAAATGCATGGAGAAAGTAGCCTCTCAGAATCAATTTGGTAGGCATCTTCCAGTTTTGAAATGAAAGCACAAAGCAAGGCTTGCCCCATTCTCTTGTAACTCACCAAAAGCATTATGGAGGATGAGAAAAAGAAATGTAAACTCCGTAATTGCTCTAACCAGAAGACATCCATAAGCCTAAATCACTATCCTGTAAAGATCAAACAGGGAAGAATCCAAGAGATGATTCCCGTGGTCATGGACCTGGGGCATAGATGATGAAGCACTGATTTTCAGGATAAGAGGCACACCACAAAAGGCAAAAAAGATATTGCAGTAATGGGCACGGGTGTGAAGGTTTATGATGGGAGCTTCTGTGGGCCAACTCTGAGACGTGCGTATTTTGAGAAGTAGGAAAGGCCGAACCGGATGAGAAATTACATAACTAATCCACATTTGTGGAAAGCACGTTGTTGCTGTGGCAAGGTGGAAGAGCCAGAGGCTGCTTTGAGAGCAGCTTGCAGAGCTGATGTTTCTTGATAAGGCAGAAGTAAAGGCCGAAGCACTGGGTGGCACGCCCTGGTGTTCAGAAGAGAATTCCTGCTAGTCTGCTAATATTAAGCCATGGCCGCCACTGCCACAAACATATCCTGCAGATAACTGATCCAGGAAGAATGCCTGTCCCTAAAACATTAGTAATAATCAAAAGAGGAATCACTATGAGAGCTATGCAAAACTTAAAAAAATAGCATATGAAAAAATGTAGCAGAAGAAACATTGCTATGACCAACGTAGTGGCGTGAATTGTTTAAAAATGAGGGCTTCCCTGGTGGCGCAGTGGTTGAGAGTCCGCCTGCCGATGCAGGAGACACGGGTTCGCGCCCCGGTCCGGGAAGATCCCACGTGCCGCGGAGCGGCTGGGCCCGTGAGCCATGGCCTCTGAGCCCGCGCGTCCGGAGCCTGTGCTCAGCGACGGGAGAGGCCACAGCGGTGAGAGGCCCGCATACCGCAAAAAAAAAAAAAAAAAAATGAAGCAGTTTTGGGACTTCCCCGGTGGTGCAGTGGTTAAGAATCCAGCTGCCAATGCAGGGAACATGGGTTCGAGCCCTGGTCCGGGAAGATCCCATATGCTGCGGAGCAACTAAGCCCGTGAGCCACAACTACTGAGCCTGCACTCTAGAGCCCGCGAGCCACAACTACTGAAGCCCACGTGCCTAGAGCCCATGCTCTGCAACAAGAGAAGGCACCGCAATGAGAAGCCTGCGCACCGCAACAAAGAGCAGCCCCCGCTCACCACAACTAGAGAAAAGCCTGTGCGCAACAACGAAGACCCAACGCAGCCAAAAATTTTTTTAAAAAGCAGTTTTATCTAAAAAACAAGAGCCAAAGCAGTGATACAAGAGCTTAAATAGGCTATTTAAAAAGTACAGAAACAAAGAACTGCAAAGTAATGGATTATGAACAGAAAATCATTAGAATTAGCACATTTAGGATCTGTGTTTTCCTAAATGAAGGAGTAACAGCAATAAATAATTTGTTAGTTATCCTCATCAAGAAAAAAAGGGCAAAAACACAAATACATAAAACAAGGAATGATAAAGAGAAATAACCTCTCAGATACAGAGAAAATAAAATAATCACAAGTGACAATTTACTCACCTCTGTACAAATAAATATAAGCATCTAGATGAGGTGGACAAGTTTTCTAGTGAAATATAGTTGACTGAGACTGACTCCAGAAGAGAGAAAATCTAAACAGATTTATCACCATCAATGAAATGGAGACTGGTCCCACCCATTACTGAAGTCATCACTCCCAGAAGGGGTTTCATAGGAAAATTCAACCAAACCATTAAGGTATAATATAGCTTAGCTGTTCCAGAACATAGAACAAGAAACATTTGCTAAGTATTATTTTAGAAAAGCTAAACTAGTACATAATATTGATACCAAAATCTTACAAAAACAGTATATAAAAAAGAAGATTACAGAATAATATCACTTGTGAATATTGATGCAAATTTCCTTAATGAAATACTAACAAAGAGAATCAGATGGTATTTTAAAGGATATGCAGCATGACTTAGTGGCTTTTGTTGCAGGAATGTAAAGCTGGTTCAATATTAGGAAATCCATTAATGTAATGCCTTTTATGAATAGAATAAGAAAGAAAAAAACTACATGCTCATCTTTGTAAATGCTAAAATATACCTGACAAAACTCAACACTTACTCTTGATAAGACAGAAGATGGAAACATCCTTAATGTGATAAAATATATCCATCTCAACCCAAAAGCTAGTGTCACATTTCACAGAGAAACTCTAGAGACATTTCCATTACAGTCGAGAAAGAAGATTAGATATTCTTTGTCATCCTTATTATTTAATATTGTTCTGGAGGCTGGCCAAGGTGATTAAACAAACTAAAGAAATAAGAGGTATTAAAATGGGAGAGAATGTGTTAAACGATTATTATTTGTAGATTATATATATTGTTTTCCTGAAAACCCCAAGAGAAATAACCAAAATGATTATTATGAACAATACAATTCTGCAAAGTTTCAGTATGCAAAATAAATATATAGAAATTGTCTTTATATGTAAGACAATCAACTAAAAGATATAATGGGCAAAAAGACTCCATTTATATCTTATGTGTTCATTTACAAGAAGTGTGCCAGAGCTATATGAACACACTAAGTCACTACGAGAGATACCAAAGCATATTTAAACAAATGGAAAGTCATACCATTCTGAGATAGGAAAATGATATTTCAAACATTTCTATTCTCCCTAAGTTAATCTTGAATCTTTACCTCACACCACACAACAATATTAGTTCCAGATGTATGAAAGATTAAAAACAAACTCATAAAATATTAGAAGTAAATATGGGAGAATTTCTACATTTTTCATTTCCTGCCTGTCTCCTGATAAGCTGGCAGGGGTAGGAGGCAGTCAGGGGAAAGTTCAGATGTTCGAGGAGATCGGAGAAGGTTTGAAATAGTCATTGAAAGGGAGAGAGGGAGCAATCTAAGGGATACAGTAAGATTATGAGGCAATGTCAAGGATCGGGTGATCCTGAAGACCTGAAGTTTGCATAGGTCCCAGTCTGTAGATTGTGTGATTTTCTCCAGCAGTGCTTAGCTCGTTACACAGAGACCACCGATTAATGGGTCAAGGGCAACCTGGAGGCCTCAGAGAGGTTGAATAAATTCCTCCAAGTCACATAATCATACAGCTACTAAGCAGATGAAACAGGAACTCAGGTTGGCCTGAACTGAATGTACACACTAATAATAATATCAAACAATTACATAGCAGTTTTCTGTACCTGGCACTGTTCTAAGGATTTCACACGTAGTAACTCATATAATCATCATACCAATGCCAGGGAGCAAATACTATTATCACCCCCCCCCCCCCCCCACCGGAAAAGAAAAGGAAGGACTCTGGGCTTAAGTGACTTTGCAAGTTCAACAGCTAACCAGCGGCACAGCCATGATCTCGACCCAGGCAGTCTGGCTTCAGAATCCATGCTGTTAACCGTTACGCATTCTGCTTTTCACCATGAGGACACAGGGATGAAAGAGTAGGTTTTAAGTGATTATTACAGAACTCAGACCCTGACCCACTGGATAACAATAAAGCTAGGTGAGATTGCTAATAATGCCACAGGTCAGAATCAGGAAAACAGCTTACCAGATGGACTAAATCTGATAAAATGAAGTTTCATAGGAGTATAGCTATATGGTAATTCACTTGAGTCCACCAGTGTTTAGAGTAGACACATATTGCTGCCTAAAACTGTATTAATTAAAGACAAGTATCTACAGCAGGGCTTTTCCTGTAAAGGAAAACTTTTCCTGTAAAGAGCCAGATTATACATATATTTGGCTTTTTAGGGCATATGTTCTCAGTCTCAACTACTCAACTCTGTTGTTTTAGCATGAAAACATCCATAGACAATATGGAAAAGAATGCCGGTGACTGTGTTGCAATAAAACTTTATCGACAAAAACAGTCAGTGGGCCAGATTTGGCCTGTGAGAGGTAGTTGGCTGACCCCTAATCTAGAACACCTAGAAATAAGAGGGGGATAGATCCCCTCTGCTTTGTTCTACTTAGACTACACTTGGCATGTGGTATTGATTTCGGGCCAGCACATTAAAAAACTTACATTCAGTAAAATTTAGCTTTTATTTTTTAGTTACCATCCTCTGAGTTTTAACATATGCACAGATTCCTGTAATCACTACCTTTAACAGAATACAGGACAATTCCAATATCCCAGAGAGTTCCTTCACATTACCCTTGTGCAGTCAGACTCTTCTCCCCACCCCCAAACTCTAGCAACCACTGACCTCTTCTCTGTCCCTACAGTGTTGCCTTTGCCAGAGTGTCATCTAAACAGAATCATACAGTAATGTAAACTTTCCATAGCGCGTCTTTCACTCAGCATGTGACTTTGAAATTCATTCAGGTTGTTGCATGCAGCAATAGTTCATTACTTTCTGAGTAACAATCCATTACATACATATACCACAGTTTGTTTATCCATTCACCTATTGAAGAATATTTGGGTTGTTTCTAGGTTTTTTTGTGATTTTTAATAATGTTGCTATCAATAATCATGTACAGAATTTTGTGTGGGCATATGTTTTCATTTATCTTGGGTATATACCTAGGAGTGGGACTGCTGGGTCAAGTGTATGTTTAAACTTATAAAAAAGTGCTGAATTGTTTTCCAGTGTGGCTGTACCATTTCCAGAGTGGCTGTATATATGAGACTCAGTTGTTCACATCCTTGCTAGCCCTTGATCTTATTGTTATTTTTTAATCTAAGCCTTTCTAATAGGTGTATAGTGGTATATCATTGTGGTTTTACATTGCATTTCACAAATGACAAATGATGTTGAGCATCTTTTTTCATTTTTCTATATCTTCTTTGATGAAGTGGCCATTCAGATCTTTTGCCCATTTTTTCAAATTTATTTTTATTGCGGTAACATTGGTTTATAACACTATATAAGTTTCATGTGTACCATATTATATTTCTACTTCTGTATACATGACAGCATGCTCACCACTAAATATTTCATTTCCATCCATCACCATACAGTCAATTCCCTTTACCCATTTTGCCATCCCTGTGCCCCGCCCCTTCCCCTCTGGTAACCACTACTCTGTTCTCTGTATCTATATATTTGTTTTTGTTTGGTTTGGTTTTTAAAATTCATTTTGTTGTTGTTGTTTTTTTAATATTCCACGTGAGTGAAATCATATGGTATTCGTCTTTCTCCATCTGACTTATTTCACTGAGCATAATACCTTCAAGGTCCATCCACGTTTTCACAAATGATGAGATTTCGTCTCATGGTTGAGTAGTATTCCATTGTATATATGTTCCACGTCTTTATCTATTCCTCTGTTGATGGACACTTAGGTTGCTTCCATATATTGGCTATATAATAATGTGGCAGTGAACATAGGGGTGCATATATCTTTTCAATTTAGTGTTTTCATATTCTCCGGATAAATATCCAGAAGTGGGATTCTGGATCATATGGTAGTTCTAGTCTTCATTTTTTGAGGAATCTCCATGCTGTTTTCCATAGTGGCTACACTAATTTACATTCCCACCAACAGCACATAAGGGTTCCCTCTTCTCCACGTCGTCGCCGACACTTGTTATTTCTTGCCTTTTTGATAGTAGCCATTCTAACAGGCATGAGGTGATATCTCATTGTGGTTTTGATTTGCATTTCCCTAATAATTAGTGATGTTGAACTTTTTTCAAGTGCCTGTTGGCCATCTGTATGTCTTTGGAAAAACGCCTATTCGACTCCTCTACCCATTTTAATCGGTTGTTTGGTTTTTTGTTGTTGAGTTGCGTGAGTTCTTTATGTATTTCGTATATTAACCCCTTATCAGATATGTGATTTGCAAATATCTTTTCCCATTCAGTAGGTTGTCTTTTCATTTTGTTGATGGTCTCTTTTGCTGGGCAGAAGCTTTTTGTTATGATATAGTCCCATTTGTTTATTTTTGCTTTTGTTTCCCTTGCCTGAGGAGACATATCCAGAAAGATATTGCTAAGACCAATATCAAAGAGTGTATTGCCTATGTTTTCTTCTAGGATTTTTATGACTTCAGGTCTTACATTCAAGTCTTTAATCCATTTTGAGTTGATTTTTGTATTGGTGTGAGACAGTGGTCTAGTTACCTTTTTTGCATGTGGCTGTCCAGTTTTCCCAAGATGATTTATTGAAGAGACTATCCTTTTCCCATTGTGTGTTCTTTGCTCTTCTGTTGTAAATTAATTGTCCATATATGTATGGGTTTATTTCTGGGCTCTCAATTCTGTTCCATTGATCTATGTATCTGTTTTTCTGCTAGAACCATGCTGTTTTGATTACTGTAGCTTTGTAATATAGTTTGAAACCAGGGGGTGATACCTCCAGCTTTGCTCTTCTTTTTTCAACATTGCTTTGGCTATTTGGTGTCTTTTGTGGTTCCATATAAATTTTAGAATTTTTTGTTCTATTTCTGTGAAAAATGTCCTTGGGATTTTGATAGGGATTGCATTGAATCTATAGATTGCTTTAGGTAATATGAACATTTTAACCATGTTAATTCTTTCAATGCATGAGCATGGAATATCTTTCCATTTCTTTGTGTCTTCTTCATTTGCTTTCAACATTTCTTATAATTTTCAGTGTACAGGTTTTTCACCTCCTTGGTTAAATTTATTCCTGGCTATTTTATTCTTTTTGCTGTGATTGTAAATGGAATGGTTTTCATAATTTCTCTTTCTGCTGTCTCATTGTTAACATATAGAAATGCAACAGATTTTTGTATGTTGATTTTATACTCTTCAACTTTACTGTATTCATTTACTATTTCTCATGGGTTTCTGATGGAGTATTTAGGGTTTTCTATATGTAAAAACTTGCCACTTGCAAATAATGAGTTTTACTTCTTCCTTTCCAATTGGAATGCCTTTTTTTCTTTTTCTTGACTAATTGCTCTGGCTAGGACTTCCAATAACAGTGGCCAGAGTGGGCGTCCTTGTCTTCTTCCTGATTTTAGAGGGATAGCTTTCAGTTTTCCACCACTGAGTATGATGTTAGCTGTGGGTTTGCCATATATGGCTTTTATTATGTTGAGGTACATTCATTCTATACTCGTTTTATTGAGAGTTTTTTTTTTTTTTGTCACAAATATGTGTTGAATCTGGTTAAATGCTTTTTCTAGATCTATTGAGATGATCATATGATTTTTATCCTTCGTTTTTTTTTAATGTGAGTATCACATGGATTGATTTATGGATGTTGAAGCATCCTTGCACCCCTGGAATAAATCCCACTTGATCATGGCGTATGATCCTTTTCAATGTATTGTTGGATTCTGTTTGCTAATATTTTGTTGAGGATTTTTGCATCTGTGCTCATCAGAGATATTGGCCTGTAATTTTCTTTTTTGTGTTGTATTTGTCTGGTTTTGGCATCAAGGTAATGTTGGCCCCATAAAATCAGTTAGGAAGCATTCCCTTCTCTTCAGTATTTTGTAAGAGTTTGAAAAGGATAGGTATTAAATCTTTTTTGAATATTTGGTAGAATTGGCCAAATCTACCAAACTGTCTGGTCCTGGACTTTTGTTTTTGTGAGAAGTTTTTGATTACTGTTTCAATCTCTTTTCTAACAATTAGTCTACATTCACGTTTTCTGTTTCTTCATGATTCAGTCTTGGACGTTTGTATGATTCTAACAATTTGTCCATTTCTTCTACGTTGTCCAATTTGTTGGTGTATAGCAGCTCATAATATTCTCTTATAATCCTTTGTATTTCTAGGATATCCATTGTTATTTCTCCTCTTTCATTTCTTTTTTTTTTTTAACATCTTTATTGGGGTATAATTGCTTTACAATGGTGTGTTAGTTTCTGCTTTATAAAAATGTGAGTCACTCCTCTTTCATTTCTGATTTTACTTATCAGAGCCTTTTCTCTTTTTTCTTAGTGAGTCTGGCTAAAGGTTTGCCAATTTATCTTTTCAAAGAACCAGCTCTTAGTTTCATTGATCTTTTCTATTGTCTTTTCAGTCTTTATTTCATTTACTTCTGCCCTGATCTTTATTATTTCCTTCCTACTGACAGTGAGCTCATTTGTTATTTGTTTAATTCCTCTAGGTTAGATTGTTTATTTGAGATTTTCCTTGTTTATTGAGGCAGGCCTGTATTGCTATAAACTACCCTCTTACTGCTCCTTTTGCTGCATCCTATAGATTGTGGTGTGTCATATTTTCATATTCATTTGTCTTCAGGTATTTTAAAATTTCTCCTTTGATTTCTTCATTGATCCAGTAGTTGCTTAGTGGTGTGTTTTTCAATCTCAACATATCTGTGATTTTTCCTTCTTTCTTCTTGTAGTTGACTTCTAGTATCATACCACTGTGATCAGAAAAGACGCTTGATATCATTTCAGTCTTCTTAAATGTATTGAGACATGTTTTGTGTCCCAACATATGGTCTGTCCTTGAGAAACTTCCGTGTGCACTTGAGAAGAATGTGTATTCTGCATTTGGATGGAATGTCCTGTACAAACCTTTCAAATCCATGTGGTCTGATATTTTCATTTGTGGCCTCCATTTTCCTTGTTGACTTTCTATCTGGGTGATCTATACATTGACGTCGGTGGGTGTTAACATTCCTTACTATTACTGTGTTGCTGTCAATTCCTCCCTTTAGGTCTGTTAATAATTGCTTTATATATTTTGGTATCCCTATCTTGGGTGCATATATATTAATAACTGTTATGTCTTCTTGATGAATTGTTCACTTTACCATTATATAATGTCCATCTTCATCTCTTGCTACTTTTTTTTGGCTTGAAGTCTGTTTTGTCTGATATGAGTATGGCTACACCCACTTTCTTCTGGCTGCAATTTGCTTGGAGTATCATCTTCCATCCCTTCACAAACAGCCTTTACAACTGAGGTGAGTCTCCTGGAAGCAGCGTATAACATGTGGATTTTGTATTTTAATCCATTCAGCCACTCTGTGTCTTTTGATTGGTGAATTCAATTCATTTACATTTAGGGTGATGAATGATAGATAAGGACTTAGTACTGCCATTTTATCTTATGTTTTCTGGTTGTTCTATATGTCCATTTTTTCTTTTTCCTTGTGTTTCTGTCTGCCATTTTGGTTTGGTGGTTTTCTATGACGTTTTTCTCAGTTTCCTTTTTTTTTGGCTTCATGTCTCTGCTGTACATTTATGTTTTGTGGTTACCATGAGGTTTGTATAAAACATCTCATTGGGCTTCCCTGGTGGCGCAGTGGTTGAGAGTCCGCCTGCCGATGCAGGGGACACGGGTTCGTGCCCCGGTCCGGGAAGATCCCACATGCCGCGGAGCGGCTGGGCCGGTGAGCCATGGCCACTGGGCCTGCGCGTCCGGAGCCTGTGCTCCGCAACGGGAGAGGCCACAACAGTGAGAGGCCCACGTACCGCCAAAAAAAAAAAAAAAAAAAAAAAAATCTCATAAACAGAATAGTCCTTTTTCTGCTGGTAGCATCTTATCTTCATTTGCCTATACACTTTCCATCCTTTTCCTCTTCTCTTTTGCTCATTTTAAAAATCAGGTTGTCTTTTATCTTATTGTTGAATTTGGGGAGTTCTTTTTGTATTCTGGATATAAATTTTTGGTCAACTACGTTATTTGAAAATATTGTCTCCCAGTCTGTGGCTTGTCTTTTCATTCCCTTGATGAGGCCTTTCTAAGAGCAAAATTTCTTAATTTGATGAAGCCAAATTTATCATTTTTTTCTTTAATGGATTGTGATTTTTGGTGTCAAGACTATAACCTTGTTGTTTAACCCAAGGTCATAAAATTTTTCTTCCATGTTTTGTTCTAAGAGTTTTATAGTTTAATTTTTTACATTTATGTCTTTCATCTGTTTTGAATTAACGTTGGTATGTGGTGTGAGGTGTAGGTTGAAGCTTGTTTCGTTCATTGTGTTGAAGCACTATTTGTTGAAAAGACTATCGTTCACTATTGAATTGATTTTGCATTTTTGTAAAAAGTAGATTGACCTTATTTATATGGGTCTATTTCTGGACTCTGTAGTGTCTTCCATTGGCCCATGTCCCTGGCCTTTCACCAATACCATAATGTCTTGAATATTGTAGCTTTATAGTAAGTCTTAAAATAGGATAGTGTGAATCCTCCAACTTTGCTCTTTTTCTAAAATGGTTTGGCTATTCTAGTTCCCTTTCCTTTCCATATGAATTTTAGGAACATGATGTCTACATTTACAAAGAATCCTGCTTGAATACCTGTTAGCACTGCGTTACATCTATAGGTCAATTTGGGAAGAATTGACATCTTTACCTTGTTGTATCTTTCAATTCATGAATATGGTATTCCTCCCCATTTATTTAGGTTGGCTGCCCTGTTTTTAGAGAGACATTGATAATTTATCATTCTATTTTGGGGAATGTGTGCTTGGGGAAAATCCAAATCCCTAAAAACCTATATGAACATCATTACAACATTATTTGTAATAGCAAAAAAAAATGCTACTATATATCCAACAATAGGGGAATAGTTAGGCAAATTCTGAGTTATACACTCAAAAAAATAATTGACCATTAAAAAGGTGGCTTTGAGGATGATATAGCGACATGGGAAGAAAACTTACAATATAATGTTAAATGAAATAACCAGAATGTAACATTTTATGTGCTTAAATTTTGTAGCTATGTAAAAATATGAATAAAAGAAGCTAAAGGAAAATACTCTGAAATAATAGTTCTTATTGTGTTAGAGTGATAAGCTTATGGGTGAGTGTTTTGTTTTCTAAATGTTCTCGATTTCTGTAATTTACATTACTTTCATAAAAAGTTTTTTAAGGGGGATGCTGCTGAACTGAAATACATTTAGCAAAGAGTAAGCAGGGTAATGAGTGGATTCACAATCGGAATGGCTGAAGAGATAAGCTAACCAGAAGAAAATTGAACTAGAAGAGGGAGCAGGCCGAAGCTGCCTGAGGGAATTATCATGTGGAAGCGAGACTCAGAGGCCGGCTTTAGGCTAGGAAGCCTCAAATGGTGGAACCCCTGAGGGGCAGTTACAGGGGGATAGTATTTGAGCAATAAGAGGAAAAATGTTCTAGGGAGACATCATGGTTAAGAAAGTAGAGCTTGGCTCTTCTCACCAGCTAAACGTTCTTGGGTAACCTAACCATTTTGGATCTCCTTTACAAAACTGAGATACTACTGCCTAATTTTCAGGATTAGTGGGAGGGTTGAATGAGGTGATGTACGTGAAGCCTGTAGAATAGTGCTTGGAACACCCAATGTTACCTCTTCCCTGTCTCTCTGATCCAACTGGTGGATCTAAGGACTAAAGGGAGGTGAGGTCTCTGTCACCAAAGGTATTCAAGCAGAGGTATTATTCTTCCCCAGCGCCTAGAGGTCGGTGTCAAACTCATCTCTCTGTCCCTTTGCCCTAGCCCAGCATCTCCTCCTACACACACACACACGTATGCACACAAAGGTAACAAGTGTAGGTGTATAAAAAGTGCATAGAACAGGTACACTGTGTTTGTTGAATGACTTAAATTTGTAGAGGAATGGTTAGAGAAAACCACCTCATAGTGTTATTTACACCCACCGATGATAAAATTATTATTTGATTTTCCATGAAGATATTGTAAGTTAATAAGCAGATAATAGTGTTTAGTGAGTAGAATATTCATACAAATATGAGACATTATAATGACTCCATTACTTATTTCTCCGAACAATATATTTAGTGCCGCTTTTTCTGCTGAGTTTTTCCATTGCCAATTATTACTTAATACCATTGCTGGAGCCTATTTTTACTATTGGTCCTCAAAGTACAATAATGTTGGCATTATCACTTTAAACAAGGCATTGATGAAAAGACAAGGTGGGACCCCCATATGCACCTATAACCGGAGAGAGGAGAGACGGTACCATTCACTATGCTTATTATTATTGTGCTCACAAGAAAGAAGCTTCCATGAGATGTGTTGTTTCCTCCAGAGTGAGTTTCTAAGACCTTTTTGTTGCTGGAAGCCTGTATGTTGCTGCTGTCAAACACTCTCAGCCTCACAGCAAAAGTGGTGTCAAAACGCAGCACACCCCCAAGGTCCTTCATCCCTGGGACGAACACGCTAACACCAACAGACTCACCCAGCTCTCCCCTGGCACTAGGTTAATTAGAAATGGCCGAATCACGGCACACGGGGCAGCTGTTCTCCCCCTCTTGGCCAGTCATGGACTCCTTGTTATTTCCAGTGATTCAGGCTTGGCAGAAGCTGGGGTCACAGTCAAGGCTCAGGGGTTCTGTCAGAAGCTCCAAGCAAATGGGGCAGGTCACCTCCTCCTGTATGTTCACGAGGATTCCTGAAGCCATGGCAGCTGCTCCCCTGCTCCTACCTGTCCTGACTTCTGAGGGTTCTCTGGCTCACAGAGCCCTGCATGATTGGAAAGGTTAGAAGTGGGCAGAGGAAGAAAAGTAGAAAGAAAATGACACTAGTTGTGTAGAAATCAAGGATGAGCCAAGAACAAAATATTGAAGGACAAAAAAGAAAAGGGGGAGAAATAAAGAAAGGAGCTTCTTGACCTGGTTTTTTAAAAAAAAGAAAAAGAAAAAGCAATGGCCGAATCACAAAATAAAGAAAGAAGGCCCATCTAAAACTAAGGCAGACGAAAACATCACGGCTGTCTGGGCCTCCGATCATTTTTATTCAGTTTGCTGTCAACTTCTCAGGACCTATTGTCACTGGAGGAAACCTGAGAACCTTGTCCACCTCAAGCTCTGCAGTTTCTTTCCTGCTCTTTAATGCATGGTCCCCACCACAGCCTCACACACCCAGCACTTACGATACAAAAGTGAATAGTGGTCTGCTACGGAGGCTCTACGCTGATTCTCTCGGAGTCTGGTCTGTGTTACAGAGTAAAGCCCACCCAGCGCCAGCCTTTGGGACAACTGGGATTAAGAAGAAAGCAATGTGGCAATGGCACTGGACTGGGCATCGAGGGACCTTAAAGCTAGTCTTCAACCTTCCACTGCCTTATTTTATGACGCTCAGCAAGTCACTTAAGCATTACGTACTTCACAACTTCATCTGTAAAGTTGAAGTGTTGACTGTTTCGAGCTGCTCAATACAGCTGCTTGTTTAAACTTAATTACAGTTTAATATAAGCTTCCTTTCTCAGTCCACTAGGCACATTGCAAGTGGTCACTAGCCACATGTGGCCAGTGGCTATCATTGGACAGTACAGAATACAACATTTGCATAATTACAGAAAGTTCTAGTGAACAGAGTTGCCCCTACATTATCTCTTTTTTCTTTTCTAACTCTAGATTCCCTCCCCCCCTCCCTCCCTCTCTCTCTCTCTCTCTCTCTCTCTCTCTCTCTCTCATTACCTGTTCCGATGAACCTAGTGGCAGGACAGCAGTAAAGACGCAGACATAGAGAATGGACTTGAGGACATGGGGAGGGGGAAGGGTAAGCTGAGACGAAGTGAGAGAGTGGCGTGGACTTATATACACTACCAAACGTAAAATAGATAGCTAGTGGGAAGCAGCCACATAGCACAGGGAGACCAGCTTGGTGCTTTGTGACCGCCTAGAGGGGTGGGATAGGAAGTGTAGGAGGGAGATGCAAGAGGGAGGAGATTGGGGGAGATATGTATGTGTATAGCCGATTCACTTTCTTATAAAGCAGAAACGAACACACCATTGTAGAGCAATTATACTCCAATAAATAAAAAGAGAAGATTGGTTCAAGATGGCAGAGTAGAAGGATGTGCTCTCACTCCCTCTTGCAAGAACACCAGAATCAAAAGTAACTGCTGAACAATCATAGACAGGAAGACACTGGAACTCACCAAAAAAGATACCCCACATCCAGAGACAAAAGAGAAGCCACAGTGAGACGGTAGGAGGGGCACAATCACAACAAAATCAAATCCCATAACTGCTGGGTGGGTGACTCACGAACTGGAGAACACTTATAGCACAGAAGCCCACCCACTGGAGTGAAAGTTCTGAGCCCCACTTCAGGCTTCCCAATCTGGGGGTCTGGCAATGGGAGGAGGAATTGCTAGAGAATCAGACTTTGAAGGCTAGCGGGATTTGATTGCAAGACTTTGACAAGACTGGGGGAAACAGAGACTCCACTCCTGGAGGGCACACACAAAGTAGTGTGCTCATCGAGACCCAGGGTAAGGAGCAGTGACCCCATAGGACACTGAACCAGACCTACCTGCTAGTTTTGGAGGTCTCCTGCAGAGGCGGGGGTTGGCTGTGTGTCACTGTGAGGACAAGGACACTGGCAACAGAAGTTCTGGGAAGTACTCCTTGGCGTGAGCCCTTCCAGAGTCTGCCATTAGCCCCAACAAAGAGCCTGGGTAGGCTCCAGTGTTGGGTCGCCTCAGGCCAAACAACCAACAGGGAGGGAACCCAGCCCCACCCATCAGCAGACAAGTGGATTAAAGTTTTACTGAGCTCTGCCCACCAAAGCAACAGCCAGCTCTACCCACCACCAGTCCCCCCCATCAGGAAACTTGCACAAGCCTCTTAGATAGCCTCATCCACCAGAGGGCAGACAGCAGAAGCAAGAAGAACTACAATCCTGCAGCCTGTGGAACAGAAGCCACATTCACAGAAAGACAGACAAGATGAAAAGGCAGAGGGCTATGTACCAGATGAAGGAACAAGATAAAACCCCAGAAAAACAACTAAATGAAGTGTAGATAGGCAACCGTCCAGAAAAAGAATTCAGAATAATGATAGTGAAGATGATCCATGACCTCGGAAAAAGAAAGGAGGCAAAGATGGAGAAGATGCAAGAAATGTGTAACAAAGATCTAGAAGATCTAAAGAACAAACAAACAGAGATGAACAACACAATAAATGAAATGAAAAATACACTAGAAGGAATCAGTAGCAGAATAACTGAGACTGGAGAATGGATAAGTGACCTGGAAGACAGAATGGTGGAATTCACTGCTGCAGAACAGAACAAAGAAAAAAGAGTGAAAAGAAATGAAGACAGCCTAACAGACCTCTGGGACAACATTAAACGCAACAACATTCGCTTTATAGGAGTCCCAGAAGGAGACGAGAGAGAGAAAGGACCTAAGAAAATATTTGGAGAGATTATACTCGAAAACTTCCCTAACATGGGAAAGAAAATGGCCTCCCAAGTCAATGAAGTGCAGAGAGTCCCAGGCAGGATAAACCCAAGGAGAAACACGCCGAGACACATAGTAATCAAATTGGCAAAAATTAAAGATAAAGAAAACTTATTGAAAGCAGCAGGGGAAAAACGACAAATGACATACAAGGGAACTCCCATAAGGTTAACAGCTGATTTCTCAGCAGAAACTCTACAAGCCAGAAGGGCATGGCATGATATACTTAAAGTGATGAAAGGGAAGAACCTACAACCAAGATTACTCTACCTGGCAAGGATCTCATTCAGAGTCAACGGAGAAATCAAAAGCTTTACAGACAAGCAAAAGCTAAGAGAATTCAGCGCCACCAAACCAGCTCTACAACAAACGCTAAAGGAACTTCTCTAAGTGGGAAACACAAGAGAAGAAAAGGACCTACGAAAACAACCCCATAACAATTAAGAAAATGGTAATAGGAACATACATATCGATAATTACCTTAAATGTAAATGGATTAAATGCTCCAACCAAAAGACACAGGCTCGCAGAATGGATACAAAAAAAAGACCCATATATATGCTGTTTACAAGAGACCCACTTCAGACGTAGGGACACATACAGACTGAAAGTGAGGGGATGGAGAAAGATATTCCATGCAAATGGAAATCAAAAGAAAGCTGGAGTAGCAATACTCATATCAGATAAAATAGACTTTAAGATAAAGAATGTTACAAGAGACAAGGAAGGACACTACAAAATGATCAAGGGATCAATCCAAGAAGAAGATGTAACAATTATAAATATATATGCACCCAACACAGGAGCACCTCAATACATAAGGCAACTGCTAACAGCTATAAAAGAGGAAATCGACAGTAACACAGTAGTAGTGGGGAACCTTAACACCTCACTTACACCAATGGACAGATCATCCAAACAGAAAATTAACAAGGAAACAGAAGCTTTAAATGACACAATGGACCAGATAGATTTAATTGATATTTATAGGACATTCCATCCAAAAACAGCAGATTACACTTTCTTCTCAAGTGCGCCCGGAACATTCTCCAGGATAGATCACATCTTGGGTCACAAATCAAGCCTCAGTAAATTTAAGAAAATTGAAATCATATCAAGCATCTTTTCTTACCACAGTGCCATGAGATTAGAAGTCAGTTACAGGGAATAAAAAGTAAAAAACACAAACACATGGAGGCTAAACAATACGTTACTAAATAAGTGAGAAGAGATCACTGAAGAAGTCAAAGAGGAAATCAAAAAATACCTAGAGACTAATGGCAATGAAAACACGTTGATCCAAAACCTATGGGATGGGGCTTCCCTGGTGGCGCAGTGGTTGAGAGTCCGCCTGCCGATGCAGGGGACACGGGTTCATGCCCCGGTCAGGGAAGATCCCACATGCCGCAGAGCGGTTGGGCCCGTGAGCCATGGCCACTGAGCCTG
This sequence comes from Monodon monoceros, assembly GCF_005190385.1. Taxonomy (NCBI): domain Eukaryota; kingdom Metazoa; phylum Chordata; class Mammalia; order Artiodactyla; family Monodontidae; genus Monodon; species Monodon monoceros. Next base: position 123,393,721 of record NW_021703779.1, read on the forward strand.
CGCGTCCGGAGCCTGTGCTCCGCAATGGGAGAGGCCACAGCAGTGAGAGGCCCATGTACTGCAAAAAAATAAAATAAAATAAACCTATGGGATGCAGCAGAATCAGTTCAAAGAGGGAAGTTTATAGCTATACAAGCCTACCCGAAGAAACAAGAAAAACCTCAAATAAACAACCTAACCTTACACCTAAAGGAACTAGAGAAAGAAGAACAAACAAAACCCAAGGTTAGCAGAAGGAAAGAAATCATAAAGATCAGAGCAGAAATAAATGAAATGGAAACAAAGAAAACAGTAGCAAAGATCAGTAAAACTAAAACTGGTTCTTTGAGAAGATAAACAACATTGATAAACCATTAGCCAGACTCATCACGAAAAAGAGGGAGAGGACTCAGATCAATAAAGTTAGAAATGAAAAAGGAGAATTTACAACAGACACCGCAGAAATACAGAGCATCCTAAGAGACTACTAAAAGCAACTCTGTGCCAATAAAATGGACAAACTGGAAGAAATGGACAAATTCTTAGAAAGGTGTAACCTTCCAAGACTGAGCCAGGAAGAAATAGAAAATATGAACAGACCAGTCACAAGTAATGAAATTGAAACTGTGATTAAAAATCTTCCAACAAACAAAAGTACAGGACCAGATGGCTTCACAGGTGAATTCTATCAAACATTTAGAGAAGAGCTAACACCATCCTTCTCAAACTCTTCCAAAAAATTTGCAGAGGAAGGAACACTCCCAAACTCATTCTATGAGGCCACCATCACCCTGATAGCAAAACCACACAAAGATACTACAAACAAAGAAAATTACAGACCAATATCACTGATGAATATAGATGCAAAAATCCTCAACAAAATACTAGCAAACAGAATCCAACAACACACTGAAAGGATCATACACCATGATCAAGTGGGATTTATCCCAGGGGTGCAAGGATTCTTCAGTATATGCAAATCAATCGATGTGATACACCGTATTAACAAACTGAAGAATAAAAACCATATGATCATCTCAGTAGATGCAGAAAAAGCTTTTGACAAAATTCAACACCCATTTATGATAAAAACTCTCCAGAAAGTGGGCATAGAGGGAACCTACCTCAACATAATAAAGGCCATATACAAAAACCCACAGCAAACATCATTCTCAATGGTGAAAAACTGAAAGCATTTCCTCTAAGATCAGGAACAAGACAAGGATGTCCACTCTCACCACTATTACTCAACATAGTTTTGGAAGTCCTAGTCACGGCAATCAGAGGTGAAAAGGAATCCAAATTAGAAAAGAAGAATTAAAACTGTCATTGCTTGCAGATGACATGATACTATACATATAGAATCCTAAAGATGTCACCAAAAAACTACTAGAGCTAATCAATGAATTTGGTAAAGTAGCAGGATACAAAATTAATGCACAGAAATCTCTTGCATTCCTATACACTAATGATGAAAAATCTGAAAGAGATTAAGGAAACACTCCCATTTACCATTGCAAGAAAAAGAATAAAATA